>NC_143046.1:16310000-16587500 GCF_057628025.1 Oncorhynchus mykiss | reverse complement strand
GTTGTAGCCATAGTAGTAGTAGCACTAGTAGTAGTAGTAGTAGTGGTGAAACAGTAGTAGTAGCAGCAGTAGTAGTAGCAGTAGTAGTTTTAGCAATTGTATCATCAGCAGTAGTAGTGGTAGAAGTAGTCATAGTAGTAGTAGTAGTAGTAGTAGAAGTAGCAGCAATAGTAGTAGTAGTAGCAGCAATAGTTGTGGTAGTAGTTGTAGTAGTAGTAGCAGCAGCAGTAGTAACAGTAGTAGCCTAACTAGTAGTAGCAGTGGGAGTCATAAAAGTAGTAGTAGTACTGTTGGTAGCAGTAGTATTGGTAGTAGCAGTAGTAGCAGAAGTAGCAGCAGTAGTAGTAGTAGTTTAAGCAGTAGTAGTAGCTGTAGTAGTAGCCATAGTAGTAGTAGTAGTGGTAATAGTAGTAGTAGCTGTAGTAGTAGTAGTAGTAGTAGTAGTAATAGTAGCAGTAGTAGTAGCACTAGTAGTAGTAGTAGTAGTAGCAGTAGTACTAATAGTAGCAGTAGTAGCAGTAGGGGTAGTAGTAGCATCAGCAGTAGTAGTGGTAGTAGAAGTAGCAGCAGCAGTAGTAGGAGTAGCATAGGAGTAGCATAACTAGTAGTAGCAGTGGTAGTCATAAAAGTAGTAGTAGTACTGTTGGTAGCAGTAGTATTGGTAGTAGCAGTAGTAGCATAAGTAGCAGTAGTAGTAGTAGTAGTAGTAGTTGTAGTAGCAGTGGTAGAAGCATCAATAGTAATAGTACTAGTAAGAGTAGCAGTAGTAGTAGTAGTAGCAGTAGTAGCATAAGTAGCAGTAGTAGTAGTTGTAGTAGCAGTGGTAGAAGCATCAATAGTAATAGTACGAGTAGCAGTAGTAGTAGTAGTAGAAGTAGCCGTAGTAGTGGTATTAGATGTAGTAGTAGTAGTAGCAGTAGTAGCAGCAGTAGCAGCAGTAGTAGTAGTAGTAGCAGCAATAGTTGTGGTGGTAGTAGTAGTATTAGTAGCAGCAGCAGTAGTAACAGTAGTAGCATAACTAGAAGTAGCAGTGGTAGTCTTAAAAGTAGTAGTAGTGCTTTTGGTAGCAGTAGTATTGGTAGTAGCAGTAGTAGCAGAAGTAGCAGTAATAGTAGCAGTAGTAGTAGCAGTTGTAGTTTTAGCAGTAGTATCAGCAGCAGTAGTAGTGGTAGAAGTAGCCGTAGTAGTAGTAGTAGTTTAAGCAGTAGTAGTAGCTGTAGTAGTAGCCATAGTAGTAGTAGTAGTAGTAGTAGTAGTAGCAGTAGTAACAGCAGAAGTAGTATTAGCAGTAGTAGTAGCAGTAGTAGTTTTAGCAGTAGTAGTAGTAGCTGTAGTAGTAGTGGTAGTAGTAGTAGCCCTAGTAGTAGTAGTAGTAGTAGTAGCAGTAGTAGTAATAGTAGCAGTAGTAGTAGCCCTAGTAGTAGTAGTAGTAGCAGTAGTAGTAATAGTAGCAGTAGTAGCAGTAGGAGTAGTAGTAGCATCAGCAGTAGTAGTGGTAGTAGTAGTAGCAGCAGCAGTAGTAGGAGTAGCACAGGAGTAGCATAACTAGTAGTTGCAGTGCTAGTCATAAAAGTAGTAGTAGTACTGTTGGTAGCAGTAGTATTGGTAGTAGCAGTAGTAGCAGAAGTAGCAGCAGTAGTAGTAGTAGTTTAAGCAGTAGTAGTAGCTGTAGTAGTAGCCATAGTAGTAGTAGTAGTGGTAATAGTAGTAGTAGCTGTAGTAGTAGTAGTAGTAGTAGTAGTAATAGTAGCAGTAGTAGTAGCACTAGTAGTAGTAGTAGTAGCAGTAGTACTAATAGTAGCAGTAGTAGCAGTAGGGGTAGTAGTAGCATCAGCAGTAGTAGTGGTAGTAGAAGTAGCAGCAGTAATAGTAGGAGTAGCATAGGAGTAGCATAACTAGTAGTAGCAGTGGTAGTCATAAAAGTAGTAGTAGTACTGTTGGTAGCAGTAGTATTGGTAGTAGCAGTAGTAGCATAAGTAGCAGTAGTAGTAGTAGTAGTAGTTGTAGTAGCAGTGGTAGAAGCATCAATAGTAATAGTACTAGTAAGAGTAGCAGTAGTAGTAGTAGTAGCAGTAGTAGCATAAGTAGCAGTAGTAGTAGTTGTAGTAGCAGTGGTAGAAGCATCAATAGTAATAGTACGAGTAGCAGTAGTAGTAGTAGTAGAAGTAGCCGTAGTAGTGGTATTAGATGTAGTAGTAGTAGTAGCAGTAGTAGCAGCAGTAGCAGCAGTAGTAGTAGTAGTAGCAGCAATAGTTGTGGTGGTAGTAGTAGTATTAGTAGCAGCAGCAGTAGTAACAGTAGTAGCATAACTAGAAGTAGCAGTGGTAGTCTTAAAAGTAGTAGTAGTGCTTTTGGTAGCAGTAGTATTGGTAGTAGCAGTAGTAGCAGAAGTAGCAGTAATAGTAGCAGTAGTAGTAGCAGTTGTAGTTTTAGCAGTAGTATCAGCAGCAGTAGTAGTGGTAGAAGTAGCCGTAGTAATCGTAGTATTGGTAGCAGTAGTATTGGTAGTAGCAGTAGTAACAGAAGTAGCAGTAGTAGTACTAGCAGCAGTAGCAGTAGTTGTAGCAGTAGTAGTTGCTGTAGTAGTAGTAGTACTAGTATTAGTAGTAGTAGCTGTAGTAGTAGTAGTAGTAAGTGTAGTAGTAGTAATAGTAGCAGCAGTTGTAGTAGCAGTCGTAATAGTAGTAGTGTCTAGATATATTTGTTATTGAAGCCAATATTGACCCTGGCCTGTTTCCCTTCCTACCCAGTGTCCCGCCCCTGCTTGTATAATGGAATGCCTGCCCATTTCGCTGACTCCCTTCAGACTGAGAAGGTGTACAAGATGCTGTCAGTCTCCCAGCCTGCTCCTGCCCCAGAGGCCATCGCTAAGCTGTACCGTCCCGCCAGTGTGGTAGACAAGGCCCACATCCACAGCAGGTAGACATACAGACACAGACATACACACACACACATGTTTTCTCTGTCTCTATCTCCACTTCTCTCTGAAGTCGCCTTTCGTTCTAACTAATTTCTCCTATCTCTCAGGTGGCTGGACTCTTCTCGTTCACTGATGCAGCAGGGAGTTCAGGAGAATGACAGGCTCTGGCTGCGCTTCAAATACTACTGCTTCCATGACCTGGAGCCCAAGGTGCGTGTGTTTCTATGCGTGTCAGTGAGTGATATAGAGAATGAAAAGTGAAAGTTGGATTGGAAATGGCCTCTAAAATAGAAGTGTGAACTCTACTCTCGAATCTGACTATCTGGGTTTCACTGCCTCGCTTCTGTCTTCTCGTCTGACCTCTTGTTTCTTTTTCTCACTCTTTCTTCTCTCTCCCCTTTCTCTCCCTCTTTCTCTGCCTCCTCACTTTTCTCTATGCCCTCACCTCTCCCCCTCCCTCCCTCCCTCTCAGTATGATGTGGTGCGCCTGACCCAGATGTATGAGCAGGCTCGCTGGGCCATCCTACTGGAGGACATAGACTGTACTGAGGAGGAGATGCTGCTGTTTGGAGCTATACAGGTACACAGGATGGATACTTCCTAGACATGTGTCTTCATGCTAGTACCTGAAGCCCAACAATCCTGAATCCCCAAAAGAGAGCATCAACTGTCAAAATGAGATACTGTCATTGTACAGTAAATCAGATAAACAGGGCCTTTGGAAAGTATTCAGACCCCTTGACTTTTTCCACATTTTGTTACGTTACAGTCTTATTCTAAAATTGATTAAATAAATAAAAATCCTCATCATTCAACACACAATATCCCAAAATGACAAAGCAAAACCAGGTTTTTCGATATTTGTGCGAATTTATAAAAAATTAAAAACAGAAATTCTTTATTTCCATAAGTATTCAAACACTTCTCTATGAGACTCGAAATTGAGCTCAGCTGCATCCAGTTTCCATTGATCATCCTTGAGATGTTTCTACAACTTGAGGTTCAAGCCAAGAGGTTGAAGGAATTGTCCGTAGAGCTTTGAGACAGGATTGTGTCGAGGCACAGACCTGGGGAAGGGCACCAAAAAATGGCTGCAGCATTGAAGATCGCCAAGAACACAATGGCCTCCATCATTCTTAAATGGAATAAGTTTGGAACCACCAAGACTCTACCTAGAGCTGGCCACCCAGCCAAACAGAGCAATCGGAGGAGAAGGGCCTTCGTCAGGGAGGTGAACAGGAACCCGATGGCTACTCTGACAGAGCTCTAGAGTTCCTCTGTGGAGACGGGATAACCTTCCAGAAGGACAACCATCTCTGCAGCACTCCACCAATCAGGCCTTTACGGTAGAGTGTCCAGACTGAAGCTACTCCTCAGTAAAAGGCACATGACAGCCTGCTTGTAGTTTGCCAAAAAGGCACCTAAAGACTCTCAGAACTTGAGAAACAAGATTCTCTGGTCTGATGAAACCAAGATGGAACTCTTTGGCATGAATACCAAGCGTCACGTCTGGAGGAAACCTGACACCATCCCTAAGGTGAAGCATGGTGGTGGCAGCATCATGCTGTGGGGATGTTTTTCAGCAGCAGGGACTGGGAGACTAGTCAGGATTGAGGCAAAGATTAACAGAAAAAAATACAGAGAGATCCTTGATGAAAACCTGCTCCAGAGCGCTCAGGACCTCAGACTGGGGTGAAAGTTAACCTTCCAACATGTCAACAACCCTAAGCACACAGCCAAGACAATGCTGGAGTTGCATCTGAATGTCCTTGAGTGGCCCAGCCAGAGCCCAGACTTGAACCCGATCGAACATCTCTGAAGAGACCTGAAAATAGCTGTACAGCAACACCCCCATCCAACTTGACAGAGCTTGAGAGGATCTGCAGAGAGGAATGGGAGAAACTCCCCAAATGCAGGGTGTCCCTGTATTTTATGTGGAAATTTGCAAACATTTCTAAAAACATGTTTTTGCTTTGTCATTATGGGGTATTGTGTGTAGCTTGATGAGGAAAAAACAATTAATTACATTTTAGAATAAGGCTGTAATGTACTGTAACATCACCACAATCATGTACTGACATGTAACTGGCCTGTGTTGTAACTGGCCTGTGTTGTCCCCCCAGTACCACATCAACAAGCTGTCCCTGTTGGAGCCCCAGACGATGACCTCCAGTCCAGCCATGGATGACCTGGACTCAGCCCTACAGGGTCTGGAGGTCAAGCTGGATGGGGCAGAGAGCAGCCCCCAAGACATGCTAGTCAGAACATTATGACTCTTTATTCCACCTGACAGAAACATGTCCCACAACATATTGCATTGTGAAGTCAAAATATATGTGTTTGTGAATATGTATTTCAGTTATGTATTTGACTTTAGATAAATAAAGTAGCCTCAGTAGAATGACATAAGATTTTATCCACACAGGGGAACAAGATGCCAGAATGATTTCCCATGCCAATTTGAAAAGTCAGACATGGAATCATTAGCATGTTACTTTGTCTTCAACACAGGAGAACCTGACTGCCCCAGAGCTGAATGATTATTTGAAGATATTCCGGTAAGAGCCAACATTTATGTGAAAACAATTCTGATTCCTCAATTACCTACTCTATATTTACAATGGAACACACCAAATTACACACACAAACACGCACAATCAGCATACCCACACCCACACACACAGCATCTGAAGCATAATAACAGTAATAAGTGTACTTCTGTATCAGGCCCAAGAGGTTGACTCTGAAGGGATACAAGCAGTACTGGTTCAAGTTTAAGGATGCCTCCATCTCCTACTATAAGAGCAAAGAGGAGAGCCTGGGAGAACCCATTCAACAGATCAACCTGAAAGGTATGAAGCAGACACTGAGGGAGAATCTCAATTGCATTTCCTTGATTTCTTGCATCCTCTCTCCTGGCCTCGTTCTCAAAACCCATTGGATGAGAAGGTCGGAGAAGGAATCAAGGAAATGCAATTGAGATTCTCCCTTAAATCCAATGTATTTTGTCTCTTTCACCTGCTTATACAAACAGTAAAATTACCTTTCATCTTTTTCAGGCTGTGAGGCTGCTCCCGATGTGAACGTCGCTGGACAGAAGTTCTGCATCAAACTTCTGATTCCAGCTCCAGAGGGCATGAACGAGGTCTACCTGCGCTGTGAAAATGTGGGTTACACACACATACACTGCCAGATACATGAGTAGTACATTTCTTACAATCTAAGATCCACGATAAGGTCTAAGATCTTGCCCATGATTGAAGTATACGTCGCTCTGTTTATCTTTCGCTCGCTCGCTCTCTCTCTCCAGGAGGAGCAGTATTCCAGGTGGATGGCAGCCTGTCGTCTGGCCTCTAAAGGGAAGAGTCTGGCAGACAGGTTGTTCCAGAGCGAGGTCCAGAGCATCCTCTCCTTCCTGGCCATGCAGCAGACCAACCCCAACACACACACCGACGACAGCATGAGCATCAACACACACAGCCTGGTCTCTCCACGCTACAGCAAGAAGTACAAGGTCAAACAGGTAACAAGTAGCGATGTAACATCTTCATCATGTGTATACTAATGATAAACCCTGATGAACTACATCATGATACACAGGTTGACAAAATAAAGGAAACATAAAGTGTCCTAATGGGGCGTTTGGCCAGAACAGCTTCAATGCACCTTGGCATAGATTCTACAAGTGTCTGGAACTCTATTGGAGGGATGTGACACCATTCTTCCATAAGAAATCCCATTAGTATGTGTTTTGTTGATGGTGGAAAATATTGTCTCAGGCGCCCCACCAGATTCTCCCATGTTTAATTGGGTTAAGATCTTGTGACTGAAACGGCCATGGCATATGGCTTACATAGTTTTATTGGTGTTTACCTTGCCAAGAAAATTCAACCCACACCATGAGAGCCGCCAGAACCTTAATTTACAAGTGTTTCCTTTATTTTGGCAGGTACCTGTATATCAAACACAGTACAACTCAGTTGAGTCACCACTTGAAAGACCATTATACCTCCCTCTAACCCCACATAATATAACCTTGACCCTCTCTCTCTCTGGCCATGCCCAGTTGACCCCTCGTATCCTGGAGGCATATCAGAACGTGGCTCAGCTCTCCCTGACCGACGCCCTCCTCCGCTTCCTCCAGATCTGGCAGGCCCTGCCAGACTTTGGAATTTCCTTCGTGGTGGTGAGGTAAGGAGGATCTGGCAACCCAGTGTATTACATGTTTCACAGCGAGGCTAGTCTCGGTATCTAGAACCAAATATTGCATGCACTAGCTAGGCAGATACCTCAATTTACATTTATATAAAGTCTATCACCAAAGATTAGTGACAGGCTAAGGGCTGGTCAAATTATAAATTGTTGTGGTGAAGTTGCGTCTAGTGGCTGGTCTCTGACCCATTTAGGTTCAAGGGCAGCAGGAAGGACGAGGTGCTAGGCATCGCCCCCAACCGTCTGATCCGTATCGACTTGGGGGTGGGAGACGTGGTCAAGACATGGCGCTACAACAACATGAGGCAGTGGAACGTCAACTGGGACATACGACAGGTGACCTGACTCGTCAATCAAACAATCAATTAAAATGTTCACATTTTTCTGCACATAATCTTCTTTAGTAATCTACATCACCAAATACACACTGAACACTGTCTCTGTTACCCTTTATGGGCATTTAGCATTTTCTCATATTTTCTGGGTGTGTGTGTGTGTGTGTTACGAACTCTCAGGTGGCGATAGAGTTTGATGGGAACGTGAACATGGCGTTCAGTTGTGTGACGGCTGACTGTAAGATCGTCCATGAGTTCATTGGAGGCTACATCTTCATGTCAACACGCAGCCGTGAGCAGAGTGACACGCTCAACGAAGAGCTCTTCCACAAGCTGACAGGGGGCCACGAAGCTCTGTGACACCCTCAACCCCCACCCCTCCCAGTAATATACAGCAGCTATTGCCCAAGGAGCAATCTATACATCAGATACACCAGTGGACAGTTTGAGTGTTTTAGGGTGCGCCTGCAGCAGCCTGGAAGAGAAATGACAACCAGTCCATCCTGGGATCCTAAAAGACATGCAGTTGCTTGTTCAATAAATCAAGGAAGAGTTGCCCATGAATATAGTCTAATAGAAAATGATTAACAATGTAAAGAATTGTCAATTCTGAAATCCAGAATTAAATATGTTTATTGACATATATAAAACAGTGACAGGTGTTTTAATTTCCAGATGAGGCATTTGGCTTGATGGTTGTGTCCTTAAGAGTATGGTGGCAGAGTTTCCTGAAATGTGACTGACGGCACATGAAGCCGCAGGCAGTGTGTGTGTCTCTGTGGAGCAGTTGAGACTGTCCGTTGGCAAACCCACAGCTTGTGCCTGCTGGTTCCCATCTGATAGCATCCTCTGTATCTTTGTCATGTGACAATATTATCAGGAATACCAGTCATCTCTGTGTCTGTACTGTGTCCTGTATGGTATTAGAGCTGTTGTTGAGTTGTTGTTGAGGGTGTTTTCAGTCTCAGTCTTATTCACCCAGAGTCTTCAGGGTTCTGGTCCCGAACAGTATTGGTTACCATGGAAACAGTCTAGACAGAACTGGAAATCAACAGCCGTCTGGTGACAAATTCAGCCAAGTCTTTACCTCCAAAGCACAGATAACCCTCTTCACCTACTCCAGTGGCAGAATACTCTCTGAAACAGAAGATTTCTATAATTTGTCAATATTCACTTCCCTCTCTATCCATCCCTCCCATCTAACATCATTCTCTTCATGAGTGTGTGTCGTGTGTGAGGTACTCACGTGTGGGTATTAGTTTTAGGGCACGGCTGAAGTATCGGGGAAGTAGTTTCCCCTCAGTGTCCCCAGGTGTCAGCAATACACCGTTCTCGGACCAGAAGAACTGGATACCCTCTGCAGAAGAAACAAAAACACACAAAGGAAAATACTCATGCATTTAGACATGAGAGCACTACAATGGCAGCACTCTGCTACTGTAAATGACCTCGGTTGAGCTTACCAGACAATGCTTTGGGGACGTCAATGAATATGGCCAAGTCACAGTCTCTCCTCATGCCTGAAGCAAAAAGATACAGACATCAAAACGAAGCCCATCTATGACAGGCTCTATGAGAAGTTACCCAGACCCAGATTAAGCCAATTCAGGGACTAAAAGCACTTTAGGAAATCCTTTATTGAACATGCTTTTAAATCCAGGAGTAGGCTATGATCCAGGAGTATTTCAGCCAAAATACTTTCACAGTGCTTTCTCCCCCATCTCCCTTACCGCTGATGACCCCGTCCTCCCCCGGTAGGCCCAGGGCCAGGTGTATGTGTGTTCTGTTCATGCGGCTGAGGCCCTCGGAGCGGATGGAGGGCCAGAGGCGGAGATAGGAGCCATGGATTCCCTCCCTGGGACAATCAGGAGAACCAGGCTGTACAGCCTTCAGGTCCAGATCACACACCTGCCCAGACAGACAGACACACAGCAGACCCTTACTACTGACACTAGACCTGGCACTGTTTAGCCATTGTTTATGACCCCATCATGCTCCACCTAGGGATGCGTCAGAAATGGCACCCTATTCTCTATAGTGCACAAGTCTTGACCCTAAGTGGGCTGAGCTCTGGCCAAAATAAGTGCACTATATTGGAAATAGGGTGCCCTAGATATTTTTCCTACCTGCACAGAGTGTCCCTGATTGGCTCGGATCTGCAGCCGTCCGTCCTCAGGGTGAGGGCGGAGCTTGAATCGCTGCTTGTCATTGGTGGCCACAACTCTCTCCACATCCTCCAATGAGAAGGCGTGGAACTGTGCATGAGCCAGTAGGTCCTCCACAAATAGGAAGCCATCTAGGGACAATGAGGGACAGCATTATTATTCAGACCTAAATGAGGAGTACAGATTGTAGATTACACGTCATGTTATTTATGCAGCAATATGAAATGCTGGTACAGTGGTAACTATTATAAGATAGACAAAATGCAGCCAAATAAACTGCTTTTATACCAGGATTCATGTGAAGTCCCATTTGATTGGCTCCATGGCGCAGGGCAAAGGACAAAGACTTGGAGAGGCGGACATCCTTGTCCTGAAAAGCAACACATGCACACAGGTTGTGACCCACGTAAAAAAATACTACAGTATAGTATGGTAAATACTATAGTTTTCACTGTAGTGTTTTTGCAGACTTTAGTCCAACAATACTGTAGTGTATACTGTAGCAATTACTGTATAAATACTCCAGTAAAATAAAACTTTAGTATATACTATAGTGATGACTGTAGTGTTTTTGAGGATTGTAGTATACTGTAGTATTTACGCGTACATTACTGTAGTAAAGGGGTGTCGAACTCATTCAAATCAAATATATCCATAGTTTTTGAAATTTTCGATGTGCCTTAGCGAACTGGACAGTCAAGAACCTGTATCAATATATGTCCATTGACTGTGCTCAGTGATTATTAGCGAGCTCGACAGTCAAGAAACTGTATCAATCAATATAAGTTCAAATCAAATCAAATTTTATTGGTCACATACACATGATTAGCAGATGTTAATGCGAGTGTAGCGAAATGCTTGTGCTTCTAGTTCCGAGAATGCAGTAATAACCAACGAGTAATCTAACCTAACAATTCACAACTACCTTATACACACAAGTGTAAAGGGATAAAGAATATGTACATAAAGATATATGAATGAGTGATGGTACAGAACGGCATTGGCAAGATGCAGTAGATGGTATCGATAACAGTATATACATATGAGATGAGTAATGTAGGGTATGTAAACATATAAAAGTGGCCTTGTTTAAAGAACAAAATACTGCATAGTTTCCTAGGAACGCGAAGCGAGGCGGCCATCTCTGTCGGCGCCGGAAAATCAAGTTCATTGTCATTTCTACACAGTTTTGGCCCGTATGTTTGACACCCCTGCTATAGTAGACCTATTTACTATAGTGTTGTTGTTTTATTATATTTGACATAGAAGTTCTCCTTCAGGGAACCTACTGGAGAAAAACTAAAACAGCACATTTTCCATAACCTGTAGTTAGGCCAGGGGTCTGACTCAGAGCTTCTGCTCTTTCTATAACCTGTAGGGAAAACAATATCTCCAGATGCTTTCCTGTACCCTGCTACTAGCTATAATATAACTGGAGAAGGAATAATGCAATATATAGAAATAGGGTACAGCCCAAACGGGACTAATATCTGTCTCTCTCCTCTTACCTCTACACGATTACCTCGCCTCCCCCTTCCTCCACGTCCTCTTCCTCCACGGTCCATGTACAGTTATTTCTGTCGGTTTAACGTGGAATGGATCTCTCTCAACTGTCATTACAGTAGGCTACACAGCAAGGCAAGCTACCACAATGATTCAAATGGTATGGTGCCCGACATGCCTACTAAACATGCCAATTGCCATGCGTACTAAAGATATGTTCGCACATTCAAAGCGCAATGTTGAATGTTCGCAAGTAAGCACAATCAACAACTGTGGTCGTACAACTCACTGGCAAAATAAACATTTACATATATGGTAAAAACAGAACGAAATGTAAACAAGCAGGCACATTCCACTTCCACTTTGTTCAGACTCCAACCAGTAGGTGGCAGTAAGTTACTTTATCTCTTTGTTTTGTGTCAATAAAGCCAGGATAGAGGCTACGTCTTTAGCAGGTAAGAATATATTGTAGCAGCTGGCCAATGATTGAGTGAAATATAACAATCATGTTTCTAACTACATTTTGGTACATGTCCCTATAAAGCCTTTATGAAGTGATATAAAACATGTTTATTTAGAGATGTACGGGCTAATATTTTCATAATTCAGTGTCAGCAAGCTAACAGTTAGCTGGCTAACATTGGGCCAGCTAGCATCAAAACAGCTGTAAACATTCAAATACATGAATCACTAATGTTTATCGCGCACTTACTCGCTACTAAGAACCTGTAATGTTTTCTAGTTATGAACAACAGTGCTTGATGTGTAGCTATCGAAAATGACTGATCGTTATGTCTTGCCTGCAGCGCTTGTTGGGAAGAGAAGCATGAGGGGTTTCTTGCCTTCACCAAGCATACAACCAATGCCTGACGACTAAGGTCGGAAGCGATAGCCTTTTTTAGAATGTTTTAGAGTTTAATACTTATACACTCGTCTCTAACATGTAACGTTAGGCTCAACGTTCTGTATATGGTTGGTATTTCCGGTTTTTATTTTGAATAGTGATTATGGCTGAGCCTAACCGAATCACACAGCTGATTGCAAGGACACGTGCTTTGGTCGACTATGTTCGGTTACATTCTGCTATTGTTGACATATTGTGCATCACCTCCCATACATGAAGAGATTGAAAATACAATTGACAACCTACCGGTGTCGCAAAAAATTGGGTAAACAACCCTTTCTTGTGGATACCCTGCCTCCACCTCTTACCGCCAAAAGGACCAACAGCATGTACAACCGGTAGAGTAAGTGTAAATGTCATTTTATTGGCCTGTAGAGACTACTGCATCTTTTCTAGGGCGACTTCAGTCAGACTGATAATCCATGGAGTAACCATGGCAAGTCTGATGTTTAGACAAGGGTGGCGAGTCCAATCAGAGTTCTCTGAAGTATATTGATTGCCAGTGTGATGGAGCACACTGTAACACTTCAGTAGGTGCTTGGTTCTTTGTTTCTTACATGTCATCCTATCCATCAGACTCCCTTGTAACTCATTCTCCTCTCTCTCTTCCTTCTCTCCTTCCTATGTCCCCCTCTCCCTCCCCTTTCTCTCTCTCCACAGACATGGAGTTCCCCCAACACTCCCTGCAGCTTCTGTCAGGTCTGCGTTCTCAGCGTCAGCGTAGGTTCCTGTGCGACTGCACCGTCCTCGTGGGTTCCTCCCGTTTCCTGGCCCACCGGGCTGTCCTGGCCTCCTGCTCTCCATTCTTCCACATGTTCTACTCCGATCCCCCTGGGTCCGCTGGTGCTGGCGGGGCCAGCTCAGTCACGCTGGACGGAGATATCGTGACAGCAGCGGCGTTCGGTCTGTTGTTAGACTTCATGTACGAAGGCGTGCTGAGGTTGGAGACCCCTCCCCCAGCAGAGGACGTGCTGGCGGCGGCGAGCTTCCTCCACATGAACGAGGTGGTCCGGGTGTGTAAGAGACGGCTACAGCACCGACCACCACCGGCTGAGGCAGACAGCACGCGCCCGGAGGAGAGTGGAGTGGCAGCAGTGGGCGGTAATGGACCCGGGGTTGGCATGGCAACAGGAGCGGCCAAAGCGGTGGCGATGTCAGTGTCTCAGTCTGCATCAATGGCGTTGCAGAGAAGCCAGTTGGGCTCTTCTACAAGGTCAGAGAGGAGAGTGGAGGTTCCGGCGCACGCTCCTCTGAGTCCGGACATGGCCGACACTACCCAGCCTGGCATGGACCACGCTCTCACTCATGTGGGTGAGCTGGTTACCCTCTCCTCCGGTCCCTCTCTCCGACTGGGGGGTCTGAGTCAGGGAGAGGGTCAGGGAGGCTCGGCCCTCTGCAGCCCCTGCAGCTCCACAGAGTCATACAGTCACAGTAGCCACCAGCGCCAGCCCTCTTCATCAGCGGCATCACCAGTGGTACCTGTGACCCAGACTGATGGCTCCAGCTCCATGGTGGGGATACTGACCCAGTCTGACCACAGCAGCTCCTCCAGTCCAGAACATGACAGCCATAACCCTGTCTCTGACAACAAGAGTACAGTCATCACACCAGGCATGCAATGCCAGCAGCATGGTCTCAGTATCAACACACACCCTCAGATTAGAATACAGCATTCACTGTCACTACACCTCACCTCACCTCCCAACCTGAACCATGTAACCCATCAGGGCCAAACCTCGACCCTGTCCAGGCCTGAAGGGCTGCAGCATGGGGGGTCAGAGAGGGAGAGCAGGGAGGTTAGTGAACACTCTAACATGGGGACTGTGGGAGTGGAGGAGCCCCTGGCAGGGAGAGGAGAAGTGGAGCAGGAGGATGGGGTGAAGGTAAAGGTGGAGGCCATAGTGATCTCAGATGAGGAGTTTGAGGAGATGGAAGGAGTGGTGATGAGGAGAGGAATAGAGGGGAGAGAACGAGGGATGATGATGGAGGTAGAGGACAGGAATGACTTTGATGATGATAGCCACAGAGATGAACTGAATAACCCCCACTTCCTCCCTTTTCACCCCCACCATGCCTTACTCCAGATGACCCACTCCCACCCCTCTGAGCCTCTCTCCTTCCCCCTCTCCCCCTCCGGACCCGGCACCACCTCCTCTGACGCTCCCCCTTTCCCCTCCTCCCTCTTCCCCTCTGTGGGCCAACATTCTGACCAGCCCGCCTACTTCCAGGATTCCATGGGGAACTACGTTGAAGACGTCCCCACGTGCAGCGTCTGCGGGAAGACGTTCTCGTGCGCGTACACCCTGAGGCGACACGCCATTGTGCACACGCGCGAGCGCCCCTACGAGTGCCGCTACTGTTACCGTAGCTACACGCAGTCAGGTGACCTGTACCGCCACATTAGGAAGGCTCATGACTCCAGCCTGCCAGCCAAACGCAGTAAGGGAGACACTGAGGAGGGCCAGCCTCCACACAGCTAGCTGTATACTTCTCCATACTAAAGAGAATTAAACATTATTTATGCCTTCCCCCTTCCAACACCAGACATCCTGGTCTTGCATGTCCGATCTGGGATACATTCAAAATGACTTTCCAAATGGTCTGAAAAATGCCAGAGGCCCAGACCTAGTGCCCAGACCTAGTGCGCAGGTTGAGGGAGGATTTAGAGCGTGTCGCCCAGATGTTGCCCTCCACCAGGATGGTCTTTTCAGACCTAGTGCCCAGACCTAGTGCGCAGGTTGAGGGAGGATTTAGAGCGTGTCGCCCAGATGTTGCTCTCCACCAGGATGGTCTTTTCAGACCTAGTGCGCAGGTTGAGGGAGGATTTAGAGCGTGTCGCCCAGATGTTGCCCTCCACCAGGATGGTCTTTTCAGACCTAGTGCTCAGACCTAGTGCGCAGGTTGAGGGAGGATTTAGAGCGTGTCGCCCAGATGTTGCCCTCCACCAGGATGGTCTTTTCAGACCTAGTGCGCAGGTTGAGGGAGGATTTAGAGCGTGTCGCCCAGATGTTGCCCTCCACCAGGATGGTCTTTTCAGACCTAGTGCTCAGACCTAGTGCGCAGGTTGAGGGAGGATTTAGAGCGTGTCGCCCAGATGTTGCCCTCCACCAGGATGGTCTTTTCAGACCTAGTGCGCAGGTTGAGGGAGGATTTAGAGCGTGTCGCCCAGATGTTGCCCTCCACCAGGATGGTCTTTTCAGACCTAGTGCGCAGGTTGAGGGAGGATTTAGAGCGTGTCGCCCAGATGTTGCCCTCCACCAGGATGGTCTTTTCAGACCTAGTGGTGAGACAGGTGGTGCAAGCCAGACATGCACATGCCCGGGAATGAGCAGACCTGGCACTTGGTCAACTAGCTGGGTCTGCATTCCTGAGGGACAGGGGCCAGTGGTGTTTTAGCTATTTTAAATGGGACTTTCAAGACTTCTGTCTTTTACACATGTATCTGTACCAGATGTCTTACTATGACCTCAGTGCCAAAATAATTTGTGTACTGTACTACAGGTAACTGCCAAAATATAGAAACATAAGTAAATGAGAGACAAAGCATATTAAAAGCAGGGGCTTCCACACAGGTGTAGTTCCTGAGTTAATTAAGCAATAACATCCCATCATGCTTATGGTCATGTATAAAAATGCTGGGCAGGCCATTATTTTGGCTACCATGGCCATGCCCCCATCCACAGGCGGGAGGGGTTACTGAATGGTTTGATGAGATGTAAACCATATGCCATGGCCGTCTCAGTCACCAGATATCAACCCAACTGAACAGTTATGGGAGATTCTGGAGTGGTGCCTGAGACAGCATTTTCCACCACCATCAACAAAATACCAGATGGAATTTCTTGTGGAAGAATGGTGTTGCATCCCTCCACTAGAGTTCCAGACACTTGTAGAATCTATGCCAAGGTGCATTGAAGTTGTTCTGGCTCGTGGAGGTCCAACGCCCTATTAAGATGCTTTATGTTGGTGTTTCCTTTATTTTGGCAGTTACCTGTATGTTATAATATATTCTAGATAGAAATCGGCAGTTGTCAAGGGTACAGTTTTTGTCAACACTAATAGCATAATTGTCTGATACTGATACAATAATCTCCATTGTTGCCAACTTTCACAATTGGATGAGTATCATTACTACTTCATTGCTGTGAATAGAACATGGACAGTTCTTCAGTCCAACATATTTAGATATTTCCTTCCATTGGAGTATTGTTCAATAAATGACTTCAACACAATTACAATGGCCTATAATATGAGTAGAATTGTTGACAGAAATATACAACAAAAAGAACATGGTACAATGGCTACAGAGGTCACAAGAAGCAGCAAGCACAGTTCACCCCATGGATCTGTAAAAGATAGACACTCCATTACAACACTGTAAGGAGTATTCTACCCATTGTCTGGCCATTATTCCTATTTTCACAAGCTAAGCAATGGCTACTGAACACAACCAATGTGTTGAGGCAGTCTTCGGGCTGCAGCAGGAAAATGAGGGTAGAGAAGGCATTGATCTTTGCTTAGGCCTCTTCCATGTCAGTCATCCACTGGCATGTGTATCTGTCAAAGATGAATCATGTGTTATTCCACAGGGGCTACATATGGTAACGCATGCTAATGGTCCTCTTAAAACAAATGATTGTTTTGCACACTCACCACTTTTGCCAGATCCGGCCAGGTCATTGCCATGACGATGCTGTCATCAGAGTGTTGGTTTTCCACAACGGTTTATGTACAGAATGCATGAATGCAGCTACTGCTGCCTCAATGTACCATGTTTTCAGTCTTTGATGGTGGCTGTAAAGAACTGGGACACCTCTGCAGGGTAGTAGGTGAACAGGGTGGCATTCTGCCTGTCTCACTGAGTCCAGCTGTAACGTGGTCACACTGCAATTGGATGACATCCTGAAAGCGAGGGGCAAAATGTCAGAAACATGTATATGGCTCATATGCACTATTATAGATTACAATACATTCCATTTATGGGCATTTGGGCCATCACACGTTGTTCCTATGTTTATCTTTAGCGGTTGTTACTTTCCACTTCCTCTCTCTTGCAACGTCATTTGAGTAGTCAGGATTTAGCGCAAAGACACACCTTGACCAGAACAGAAGGCAAGTTAGCTGGCTAAGGCATTGATCTTCCTTTGTAATATACCCCTCTGCGGATTTCAGCTTTAAGGAAAATGTATGCACTGCCGTGAATAAATATAAGATAAAACAGACCATTGACAAACCTATGATAACAGTATAATTGGCAAACGTTAGCTAGCTAGCGTGTCTTCAACAATGCAATGGACTGATTCCCAAGCTCAGCCTGCAATATTTTCTAGGGCACTTTCGCAAACAAAAATAATCAAAACATTTGGTTGACAATATTGATACAGTGTGTGGACTGAAAAACACAGTTACACTGTGTATATATATAAAACTCATAAACATATATTTCCCTATCTACCTTTCAAAGGTTTTCCTCCAACTTCCACGTGGGCAAGTAAACTTTGACGTGTTGGATAAGAGCTTCTTCTTCACCACAGGAAGACATGTTTTTTGGCGCGTGCAGTCAACTAATTTGGGGTATGTTGCCCCTTCTTATTTATTTTTTATTTCACCTTTATTTTACCAGGTAGGCCAGTTGAGAACAAGTTCTTATTTACAAATGCGACTTGGCCAAGATAAAGCAAAGCAGTGCGACACACAGAGCTACACATGGGATAAACAAACGTACAGTCAATAACACAATAGGAAAATCTATATACAGTGTGTGCAAATGTAGTAAGATTAGGGAGGTAAAGGCAATAAATAGGCCATAGTGGCAAAATAATTACAATTTAGCACTAACACCGTAGGATTATATGTGCAGAAGATGAACTTGCAAGTAGAGATACTGGGGTGCAAAGGAGCAAAATAATAAATAACAATATGGGGATGAGGTAGTTGGGTGGGCTATTTACAGATGGGCTGTGTACACGTGCAATGATCGGTAAGCTGCTCTGACAGCTGATGCTTAAAGTTGGTGAGGGAGATATAAGACTCCAGCTTCAGTGATTTTTGCAATTCGTTCCAGTCATTGGCAGCAGAGAACTGGAAGGAAAGTCGGCCAAAGCAGGAGTTGGCTTTGGGGATGACCAGTGAAATAAACCTGCTGGAGCGCGTGCTACAGGTGGGTGCTGCTATGGTGACCAGTGAACTGAGATAAGGTGGGGCTTTACCTTTAAGACTTATAGATGACCTGGAGCCAGTGGGTTTGGCGACGAATATGAAGCAAGGGCCAGTCAACAAGAGCATACAGGTCGCAGTGGTGGGTAGCATATGGGGCTTTGGTGACAAAACAGATGGCACTGTGATAGACTGCATCCAATTCGCTGAGTAGAATGTTGGAGGCTATTTTGTAAATGACATCACCGAAGTCAAGGATCAATAGTCACTCAGTTTTACGAGGGTATGTTTGGCAGCATGAGTGAAGGATGCTTTGTTGCGAAATAGGAAGCCGATTCTAGATTTAATTTTGGATTGGAGATGCTTAATGTGAGTCTGGAAGGAGAGTTTACAGTCTAACCAGACACCTAGGTATTTATAGTTGTCCACATATTTTAAGACAGAACCGTCCAGAGTAGTGATGCTGGACGGGCGGGCGGGTACGGGCAGCGATCGGTTGAAGAGCATGCATTTAGTGTTACTTGCATTTAAGTGCAGTTGGAGGCCACGGAAGGAGAGTTGTATGGCATTGAAACTCGTCTGGAGGTTTGTTAACACAGTGTCCAAAGAAGGGATAGATGTATACAGAATAGTGTTGTCTGCGTAAAGGTGGATCAGAGAATCATCAGCAGCAAGAGCGACATCATTGATGTATACAGAGAAAAGAGTCGGCCCGAGAATTGAATCCTGTGACACCCCCATGGAGACTGCCAGTCTCATTCCCTTTATTCTCATATTCTCCTTGTGTTCTCCCATTCCCTTTTCTCCCCCCCCCCATCATGTTCAATTTCCTCCTCCTCCTCTCCTGTTGCTCCCTCCTCCATACTGAGTCATACCAGACTCTCCTCTTCTCCTGTTGCTCCCTCCTCCATACTGAGTCAGACCAGACTCTCCTATTCTCCTGTTGCTCCCTCCTCCACACCGAGTCAGACCAGACTCTCCTAATCTCCTGTTGCTCCCTCCTCCACACAGAGTCAGACCAGACTCTCTTCTTCTCCTGTTGCTCCCTCCTTCACAGTGATTCAGACCACTCTCCTCTTCTCCTTCTGTGGCCTCCATGTCATTCTCTCTTACTTCTTTATCTCTGGCTACTTCCTCCCTATGACTCCCTGACTCAATTTGACTTATTGACTCCCCCTTTTAACTCATTGTCTATGCCCTATGACTCCCTGATTCCTGATTTGACTTGATTCCTCCATTTGACTCACCAACCCCTCCCTATGACTCAGGGACTCCTACTCCTTCTGTTTGTCTTGCTCTTTGCCTCCGATGTCAGCTTTGTACCATAGAGGCAGAAAATACTGAAGCCTCAGCAATAACCTCCCCGGATCCTGCAGAGGACCTGTCTGTTGCGCTATGCCCCGCTCTTCCTCCCTTCTTCCTCTTCTCCCTGCTGCTGACACTGTCTTTACTTTGCTTGTGGAGCAAGAAGACTTTCAATATCATCATCCTCATCTGTAACGGGATCTACAGACCATGAATAACCCTTCAGGGTTCTGCTGCTCGGTCCATGTCCACTTGACAGATGCACTGCACACACACACACAGATTTGAGTTCAACAATTACATTTAACAGGCAGCTAGGGCCAATGTTGACCCTTAGCTTGGGTTTAGTTGCTGGTACATTGTTAGTTAGTGTACAGTTGAGCAAGTTTAGATTGTATGAAGCAATGGTTCTTACCTGGTTTGATGTCCAGCTCATGTGCCAGATCGCTGCTCTTCTCTCTCTCCACAAGGTTACTCTGCAGCTTCATCCTCCCGCGCTCACTGTGGGGAGGAGGACACGACAGAACAGAGCTATTGAACATGCTCTGATTTATTTTATTTCCTGTGCTTCCTGACATGGATTATTCCATAATACCCTAGTGGTGGACAGACAGTGAGCCTGCCCTACAGTGCAGTTAACAAAAACGGATTGTCTCATAATCAAAACAACAATGTTGAAAAAGCAAATTGACCAACAAATAAAACAACCTTTCATGTCATACTAGTACAAGTCACAGCAATCATTCAACCCCTGTATCATCTCAAATGAAATGAAAGTTTTATATGAAATGATGATTGACAGTTCTCTCGCTCTCACCTCTGTAGCAGAAGTTCTGGTCCCTGTTTTGTATAACCACCTCGGTTCTCCCCGACACCGTCCATATACCAGGTAGACATAATTTCTCTTTCACTGTGGGCATGGCAGGGACCACAAAACTTTTGAAATGAAAGGCTCACAAGCACAGCCTGGGATTAACATGGATTAAGGGTTGGTTGTATTGCTCTCTACTAAGGGGAGGAACAGGGGGCATATGGACCTCACTGTCGTCACAGATGAATTGAGGAAACCTATCTTTGCTGTCATCACCATCTATGAGTAAGAAAATATATGGAAGAAATAACGTTACACTAATGAATAACCTCCATAAAATTAAAGTAATGTAATTTGAATATCTAATAGTCAATAATTAACTTTCATATTTAGGAGAGTTTATCTTAATGCAAATGCACAGGACTAATTATAATCAGAGAGGAATACAACTTTGTTGTAGTACAGTCCTTTAGTAATTTCACACGGAACATGGACGCGATACGTATAGACATGGGGGACGTATTTTCATGTAACACTGGCTACACTGACAGCTCAACTTCCTTTGAAATGAAAGCGCATCAACACTTGTCCACACACCGATCTTTCTTAATGACAATAGACATGTTGTAGTCAGTTTACATGTTGGTAAAAGGAGTAAGAATTGTCCGTAATCACTCAATCGCTAACGTCAACATCAGATCTCAAACATGATACGTGTAAATCTGTGAAAAACGTCCCCCTTCTTTCACCTGTCAGCTATAATCCTGTTAGATAAAATCACATCAGAGCGGCGGAAACAAGGAAGCATAGAGGACACAAGACTGAGAAGGCACCACGACATGGTTAAGCTTCGATGGTCGGTTGTGGGATCGCGTGGAGAAGACGTGACGCTACCTGCCCATAGTTCTGAACACCGTTCTCGTGTTCTCCATCACCACGGAGGTGGGTTACCTGGTCCTGGTCGAGGCGCCGCTCCAACTGGACCAGAACAAGACCCAGTGGTCTACTGTGTGGAAGACTGCACCTCCTCCCGCAGTACTTCATGTTGGGAAATATCACATGGAACGCCTCGTTGTTTGTGAAAACCAGGCCCAGCATCAAAGGTGTGTTTCTTGGCTCAGAAGGTATCGCGCAAGGCTGGAGGTAATCTAAATAGACAAAGTGGTTCATCATTAGGACTAACAAACTGTTCAGACTGTTTTAATCACTTGACTGTGTGTTGAGACTACGCAATGATGGCCAGAGGTACCTCATCAATAGGCTAGCGATATTCAGAAAATGTTCTGGAGCAGAGATTGATCTCATCATTCAAATATTATTTCCCCAGTGTTCATTACCTGTTATCTGCAGTTATTACATTGTAACACACCTTTACTTGACCCACAGGTACAGCTACACATGTGAGACCCACACTCCCCCACAGTGCTCCCTCTGCTATGACAGTAAGGTGTGTGTTCTGAGACGAGACCACCACTGTGTGTTCTTCGGCCAGTGTGTGGGCTTCCGTAACTACCACTACTTCCTCAGCTGTCTGCTGTTCATGTGGACGGGGCTGCTGTACACTGTAGTGGTGAACACAGGTCTGCATCATTATCCTGAAGGAAGGAGTCACGCTGCACAGCATCCTGCTACAACCCATGCCCTGGATCATGCTCGTCTCTGGTTAGACTGGGAGGGAGAGAGGGGGAGGGTGTATGTTCAGAGAGAGAGAGCAAGGGAGAACCGAGCGAGTGAGAGGTGTGTATGTGAGCGAGAGAGAGAGAGAAAGGGTATGTGTATCTGTATGTGCAACCTGGTCTCAGAGCATTTCGTATTATTCAGTACGTAAATCCGTCACACTCCATTTAGTATGATATGTTATGTTTCAAATGGTATGTATTAATGTGTGGATGTACATCCCCAATTTCATGTGACATGTTACGATTTACAATTTGTATTATAGTTTACGAATGTACAAAGCATATAATATGTTACAAATTTGCAAATGTACTATTTGTTACGAATTTACTGAAAGTATGAAATGTTACGAATTCTAGCAAGGTGGCTAACATTAGCTAGCTGGCTAACGTTAACTAGGTTAGGGTTAAGTTTATGAGTTAGGTTAAAGGATTAAGGTTAGGGTTAGCAAACATGCTAAGTAGTTGCAAAGTATCTAAAAAGTAGTAAGTAGTTGAAAAGTTGCTAATTAGCTAAAATGCTTAAGTTGTCCCTGATGGGATTCATTATACGCCCACACATACACCTGGACAACCACCTTCGTTTTGTTTTTTCCTTAAAGGAAAATGCCACCCCAAAACTATCTTTTGGTATTTGTTTCATTTGCTTTGTCTTCGAAGTTAGCCTTAGTGTTTATATGCTTAGAAGTATGCTTGTTAATGCTTGTTAATACTTGTAACTGAAGTTTTATGCCTTGTGTGTGAATCCATGCAATTTCTGAAGCAAAAATGTTGCTAAGAATGTCTGGGAGTGGCAAGAGGAACATGAAAATGAGCTGTTATTAGCAGAGATATTTGGAACTCTCTGTTATTGGTCTATTAACTAATTTAGGCCAAAACCACCACCAAAACCAAGTGAATCCAGGTTAAAGCTATGATCCCTTATTGATGTCACTTGTTAAATCCACTCCAATCAGTTTAGGTGAAGGGGAGGAGGCAGGTTAAAGAAGGATTTTTAAGCCTTTAGACAATTAAGACATGGATTGTGTACGTGTGCCACCGAATGGGCAAGGCAAAAGATTGAAGTGCCTTTGAACAGGGTATGGTAGTAGGGGCTAGGCGCACTGGTTTGGGTCAAGAACTGCAACGCTGCTGCTTTGTTTTTTACAACTTGTAGAGGTGAGGGGGGTACAACTCAATATTAGGAAGGTGTTCCAAATGTTTGTTATACTCAGTGTATGTGATGTGTTTGAGTTGCACTATCTCTGAATAAATGTCAAACTATTGATTATGCTTTGACCTCCTTCTCTATCAATATTGTCTTAAGGGTATATCTACTAGGTAATGTAGCACTCAGCATTTGACATTTAAAATATGTATTAACACACTCATACTTATTGGTCAGTGGCACTCCTGCTACAATTATTTTGTGCTCCTAATGGATGCATTTGGATAAAAATGAAATAAAAAGGTATTTATTGGAATTGTGTCTCTCTGTGTGTCTTGGTACTATAGTATATTATTAGTGACATAATGGCGTATGCATAACATATGTAGCTCTCTCGTGTTTATTATGATAAATAAATATCTGGACCCTGAAACTGGAGCTCACTCCTTGGTGCGCCCCACCCAATTGGCGCGCTCACTGATGGTGGCACCAAGAACGCACGGTAAACACCCCTCGTGACGGAGCCTCGAAAACACTGGAACAGACTGGGCGCGAAGGAGAGATGATGGGAATGGGATATTCTGGAAGCAGTACAGACTTGCGATGACGTGACTTTTAAAACAATAGGCTATTTATTGTATGCAAGGATGGAATGTTTTCGCAAAAAGCCCCTCTTGCCTCTCGGTTCCGTGGAGGAAGTGTTAGAGATGCCCGCGGAAGATGTTGAGCTTCTGGCAAAAGAGAGTGGGAAATAATGAGTGCAGGGATGATGAGGCTGACAGTACAAATATATGGCTGCACGTAAAGAACTAGCTTTCCCTGAGAGTGCATCAGATTGAATGTTGTTCATGCTACATCAGATATCAACCGGAGAACCGACACTGCTATGGTGATCGAGATATGAGCAGAGGGAACAGTGTCGAGATGAAGGCAGCGGTGATAGAGCATCATTAAACAGAGACCCAGTCTGCGGTCCATCCACCAACGGTTCAGATGAACACTCAGGACCTGCAGAGAAGTGAGAGGAGAAAGTACTGTATACGGTTTGACTTTGTCCTAAAAATATAGACTTGAAGAGATATTACAGTGAGAAACACTGAACCCAACAGCAGAATGACTGAATACACCAGGCCTTTACTGTTGAACACCTGCCAACCATAAAAACACTCAATCTTTGCATCTGGGAACCTCAAGGGTATAGCGTCTAGCAGCTTTTTGGTTTGTCAACCAGAACCACACAGAAACGAATCAACACCAAAAAATATGTCCCTACCTCTGATCCATAGTCGACCACCAGAGTGCGCAGGAACCAAGGAAACCCAATTCCCAGAAGCACATCAAAGATATTATTACCAATGGAGATAGAGACAGCCATGTCCCCCATACCTACAAAACAAACACACACACACACACAATAGTCAAAACAAGGCATACAGTTAGACAGGCATGTCCTTCATACCGTACAAAACAAACAAACCAAAAGGCTAACGTCACAACACACACAGACCGTTTAGAATTCCGGTACCTTGTTGTGCGACGATGAGGCTGGCCATACAGTCTGGTACGCTGGTGCCAGCTGCCAGCAAGGTGATGCCCATCACCACCTCAGGGATGCCCAGCGTGAAACTGATAATGGTCACCTGGAAGGGCATTAGGTGACATAGGAGATTATGTGTTATGTGATGTGTGTTTTTATGTGTGAGCTTGTGTATGTGTGCTCTGTAGTCATACCATCCAGACCATAAGGTAGCAGAAGAGTGCGACCCAGAGTGTGGAGGCCAGAAAGGTCAGGAGGTACCAGCGGCTCCAGCGAGGCAGGACACAGTTGGGTATGGTGCAGCAGAGCAGCAGGCACAGTTGCCATGACACCAGCCAGCGCACACACCCACAGTGCCCTCCTGAGGACGGAGGAAGCAGCACCTTGGTTTTCCAGTCATCAATCAATCAAGTGCAACAGTAGTCACAAAGAGCTTTACAGTAACCTGACCTCAACCCACAAAGAGCTTTACAGTAACCTGACCTCAAACTACAAAGAGCTTTACAGTAACCTGACCTCAACCTACAAAGAGCTTTACAGTAACCTGACCTCAACCTACAAAGAGCTTTACAGTAACCTGACCTCAAACTACAAAGAGCTTTACAGTAACCTGACCTCATTCGACAAAGAGCTTTACAGTAACCTGACCTCAAACTACAAAGAGCAAGAAGCAGCAGCAAGGAACCAGACTTTATCATCAGAATAAGTAAGGCAACACTCACCTGGCACTATGAAGGGACTGAAAGGGACCACCTCTTCTTCCTCCAGCTCCTCCTCTTCCTCCTCTTTGGGCTGTAACCCCCCTGTGTTCCCTTCCGGGCCCCCATCCCTGTCTCCGTCCCCCTCCAGGGACTGCCTCTCACTGTCCCCCGCCCCGCCCCACCGCTCTCTATTCCCCATGTGGCCCCATCGTGCTCCTGGCACCGAGCACGGATCAACCTCTGTCTCTGTGTGAGTGAGAAGGTAAGAGACACATTTTCTACGTTTTACAGTTTTTAACTGTTAGAGTAGGAGTATGTCACAACTCGAGCATGGCGCAGGAGAACATTCAACAGCACAATGTTGGCATTCAGCCAGAACAGAGCAACAGGGATGATACAAGCATAGTGTGTGTGTGTGTCTGTGTTTTGTAATTATGCATCCAGCAAAGGCTAAGGCATGGGGGTGTAAGGGAATATGCAATGTATGTGTGAGTGTTTTCTCTTCTATTATAACCATGCGTCCTGCCATGCTAAGTTGTGGACACATACCGCTGTGTGTGTGGTGTTTACCTCAGTGATGACCATGCGTCCTGCCATGCGGAGGCGTGTGTAGGGGGGGAAATGTGGGGTGATCAGGAGACAGAGGCTTGCCTCAGAAGCTCAGCTGGTGAGGCCGCAGACTCATCAACTCATCCACCATCACTACTGCAGAGTCCTGACCTGCACACGAGTCTGGGAGCGGGAGGGAGGAGGAGAGATGGAGGAGGAGGAGAGAGGGAGGGAGAAGGAGAGAGGGAGGGAAAGGAGACAGGGAGGAGGAGGAGAGATGGAGAAGGAGAGAGGGAGAGAAAAGGAGATGGGGAGGAGGAGATATGGAGGAGGAGAAGGAAGAGAAGGTGGAGGAGAGGGCGGATGTAGAGCATACATTTTCAGTTGAAGGAGCTACTGTATGTCTGATACAATAGGAATATGTTCCAATCGATTGAAAAAAAATCTGAAGCAATGTGGATACAAGTGTGTGCACACACACACACACACACACACACACACACACACACACACACACACACACACACACACACACACACACACACACACACACACACACACACACACACACACACACACACACACACAACCAGTGGTAGACACAAACCCACCTCTCTTCAGCAGCACCATGTCAGTGTCACAGTCGACTCCTCCATGCCCAACTGCGGTGGTCCGTCTCAGGGTACTGAAACAGGGCTGACCCCCTCGACCACAGTGCCTTTCCACCCAGCCTGACAGGGATCTGTTGAGCCTACACACAGACACAACACACAGTATCACAACCAACATCTGTCATGGATAGATACTGTACCTTGCTTGTGCTTATAGCAAGAAAATGTTGGGACTCCCGAGGGTTGCAGCGGTCTAAGGCACTGCATCTCAGTGCAAGAGGCGTTACTACAGTCGCTGGTTCGAATCCAGGCTGTATCACATCCGGACGTGATTGGGAGTCCCAAGGGCGGCACACAATTGGCCCAGAGTCGTCCAGGTTTGGCCGGGGTAGGCCGTCATTGTAAATAAGAATTTGTTCCTAACTGACTTGCCTAGTTAAATAAAAAAAATATTGAAGAAATAAGAGGGCGTACTGAACAAACCGCAAACTATAAAATGCACAGGCAAAGCAGTCGATGGATAATGTAGTCAGTTACTCACTTCATGATGATAATGTAGTCAGTTACTCACTCCATGGTGATAATGTAGTCAGTTACTCACTTCATGATGATAATGTAGTCAGTTACTCACTTCATGATGATAATGTAGCCAGTTACTCACTTCATGATGATAATGTAGTCAGTTACTCACTTCATGATGATAATGTGGTCAGTTACTCACTTCATGATGATAATGTAGTCAGTTACTCACTTCATGATGATAATGTAGTCAGTTACTCACTTCATGATGATAATGTAGCCAGTTACTCACTTCATGATGATAATGTAGTCAGTTACTCACTTCATGATGATAATGTAGTCAGTTACTCACTTCATGATGATAATGTAGCCAGTTACTCACTTCATGATGATAATGTAGACTAGATACATGGAGATCAGTATGATGGTCTCCCACCTACAACACAGAAACACTGTTTAAAAGCACAACCTGTATGTATCACTGAGTTATAAACATGTAGAGAACCCAGTCTTGTTAATGGTCCAGTGTCCTTACCAAATCACTTTGTCGTCATAGATCACCACAATCAGCATCAGTATAGACAGGATGTAGTAGAGAGTATAACGGAGCAGCGGCCACCAGCTCAGAAAGATGGGCTGCAAGAGAACACAACATACTGATTAACAACACCTATCTAAATCCTGTCATATTGCTTTCACCTGTTTCAAATAAGGTGAGTTACCTGTACGGTGAAGATCCCACAGATGCCGATGATGTTGAAGACAGCCCATCCCACGGTGGTGCCTACCCCCAGGTCACCTTTAGTGATGAAGACACCTGGGAGGACAAGAGGAGGATAACACCAATGCATATTGAGCCAATCAGTCCAATCGGTACTCATTTGCAGGCCACTTTTAGTGACCTGGGCCATGTTCAGATTGAAATCCTTCTGAAACTTAGCAGATAGAAATGCCATGACTGGAGCTGACGTGATTGTTATTCTATATACCAGAGAGGTATGTTTGTTCTACATCATACATTTCTATCTGAACATTGGCCAAAGATTTGTCCTGCCCAGGATCAAGGATGTAGAATAATGACCAATCAAGGAGGTGAAGAGCTCAGGAGCGGAGCTTCCAGCTGCCATGAACGTTGCCCCGGCAACATCCTCACTAAGTTGAAGATTCTAGAAGAGAGGTTAAGGAGGTTAATGGATAAACAAAGCGGATTTGTAATTAAAAAAAAACTGCAATCAGTGAAGCGGCAATAATGAGGGAAACAAACCACAGGTTGCCATTTATTGAGATGACTCATGTACTGGGCACAGCAATGCAGAGTGGTCAGTAGCTGGCACAACCACAAATTCATACAATCTAATTTTAAACCTAACCTTAACCACACTGCTAACCCTAATGTCTCACCCTCACCTTAAATTAAGAACAAATAAAATACTTATTAAATCATGACTTTTTACCATATAGCCAATAATGACTTTGCAGCTGGCCCATCTAGCAGAAACCGCTCAGTTCTGCCTCCAAGTCAAGACTCATGACAATAAACGTCAACCTGCAAAGAAACTAACAGAAGTGGGAAGGATTCTTTATTGTCACCTCTGATATCTTCTCCAGTGATGGAACGAAATAGACATCACAGACTATAAGCCAGGGCATAGAACACCTAGACCACCTAGGAACATGTAGACCGCCTGAAAAGAAACAGCCTGTCTATGGACTGAGTTGGATGACATAGAGATTGTTGGGGTACTGTTACAGTAGAATGGTGTACTACGACAGCAGCGTTGAACAAGGTAGTAGGCTACATAGAGATCCTGTTAAATGACTATATACTGTATGTATTCTAATTCCTAATGACATGGTAGGCCACTCACACAGACTACATGGAGAAGAACTGCTCCTTTTCTCCTCTGCTCTGTAGAGAAGACATCTGCTGGAAACTTGTGGATTGCTGAGAGTGAGGGGAGAGAGATTGAGTGTGTTTTCTGAAGAAGGGTTCCAACCAAGGTAATAAGATACATTCAGTTGGTTGCACTCAAAATCTTTAGCAGTGTTCAATATTGTCTCCTAGCAACAGGCCCACAGCTCCTGGCTTAAATGGACTCTTCGGAACATATGTCACTGTCACATGACTCAGCAGCGGCGCTGTGGAGGAGAACACAACAACAGAAAGCACAACCTACCTCAGACCCCTTGGCCTCGAGCCTAAGCTCACTCACATAGGCCTACTGCACATTTGCACGCACCCTGAACACGCATACACGCTACACACACACTCACGCAAGCAAGCACGTGCACACACACACACATACACACCAGACGTGACAAGAGCAGGCGCTAACAACAGGGGTATTGCGTCTATAGGATGGCACTTCAAAAAGCTCAAAATACTGCTACCAGTTTTAGAATGTAGCATTTAGTTGCCTAGCAACATGGACCTCAAAGGGGTATTACTGCGGTTTAGGCATCTGTCTGAACCCCTTTAAAGACATGATGACTGACAGACAGAGGAATTGACAGATAGGCTAGAGACACTGGATGAGTGAGTGGGAAGCAAAAAGAGAGAGCAGGGAGGGGAGGAGTAATGCACAGGTAAAAAGACAAGACACCAAAGATCCAAGAGCACAGGGACACAGGAACAAAAACACTAGTGCACCAGCTCTGGGCATTGTAGGAGTGTAGAAAGTGTGGTTCTCCTCTTCTCTCTCCTGCATTAGTTCTCTCTTAGACCAGGGAAAGTCCCCAACAACATCCCTGGGGCTGGGAGTCTGTCAGCATAGAGCAGCATAAATTACTTCCTAAAAGGAAATATGATTAAATATTATCAGCTTATAACAAGAAATCACATTGTTTTCATAATATTATTGCAAGATAATTTAATAATTAAACAGGTGTGATGATTGACTAAACCACTAGTATTTTATGTATGAATTAAATGAATGACGGGACTCCCATTGGTATGAATAAACCCTGGGGGAAACGCACCTGTTACGTCTAAGAGGTGCACGAGCCAGGTGGCAGTGATGATCCCGACACCACAGACACAGAGCCGCCAGAAAAGCCACTCAGTTGGCTTCCATCGACTGTAGGCCAGGTTCCCATCGACTGTAGGCCAGGTTCCATCGACTGTAGGCCAGGTTCCATCGACTGTAGGCCAGGTTCCATCGACTGTAGGCCAGGTTCCCATCGACTGTAGGCCAGGTTCCATCGACTGTAGGCCAGGTTCCCATCGACTGTAGGCCAGGTTCCATCGACTGTAGGCCAGGTTCCATCGACTGTAGGCCAGGTTCCATCGACTGTAGGCCAGGTTCCATCGACTGTAGGCCAGGTTCCATCGACTGTAGGCCAGGTTCCATCGACTGTAGGCCAGGTTCCATCGACTGTAGGCCAGGTTCCATCGACTGTAGGCCAGGTTTCCATCGACTGTAGGCCAGGTTCCATCGACTGTAGGCCAGGTTCCCATCGACTGTAGGCCAGGTTCCATCGACTGTAGGCCAGGTTCCCATCGACTGTAGGCCAGGTTCCATCGACTGTAGGCCAGGTTCCATCGACTGTAGGCCAGGTTCCCATCGACTGTAGGCCAGGTTCCATCGACTGTAGGCCAGGTTCCATCGACTGTAGGCCAGGTTCCATCGACTGTAGGCCAGGTTCCCATCGACTGTAGGCCAGGTTCCCATCGACTGTAGGCCAGGTTTCCATCGACTGTAGGCCAGGTTCCCATCGACTGTAGACCAGGTTCCATCGACTGTAGGCCAGGTTCCCATCGACTGTAGGCCAGGTTCCCATTGACTGTAGGCCAGGTTCCCATCGACTGTAGGCCTGGTTCCATCGACTGTAGGCCAGGTTCCATCGACTGTAGGCCAGGTTCCCATCGACTGTAGGCCAGGTTCCCATCGACTGTAGGCCAGGTTCCCATCGACTGTAGGCAAGGTTCCATCGACTGTAGGCCAGGTTCCATCGACTGTAGGCCAGGTTCCCATCGACTGTAGGCCAGGTTCCATCGACTGTAGGCCAGGTTCCCATCGACTGTAGGCCAGGTTCCATCGACTGTAGGCCAGGTTCCATCGACTGTAGGCCAGGTTCCATCGACTGTAGGCCAGGTTCCCATCGACTGTAGGCCAGGTTCCCATCGACTGTAGGCCAGGTTTCCATCGACTGTAGGCCAGGTTCCCATCGACTGTAGACCAGGTTCCATCGACTGTAGGCCAGGTTCCCATCGACTGTAGGCCAGGTTCCCATTGACTGTAGGCCAGGTTCCCATCGACTGTAGGCCAGGTTCCCATCGACTGTAGGCAAGGTTCCATCGACTGTAGGCCAGGTTCCCATCGACTGTAGGCCAGGTTCCCATCGACTGTAGGCAAGGTTCCATCGACTGTAGGCCAGGTTCCATCGACTGTAGGCCAGGTTCCCATCGACTGTAGGCCAGGTTCCCATCGACTGTAGGCCAGGTTCCATCGACTGTAGGCCAGGTTCCCATCGACTGTAGGCCAGGTTCCCATCGACTGTAGGCCAGGTTCCAATCGACTGTAGGCCAGGTTCCATCGACTGTAGGCCAGGTTCCCATCGACTGTAGGCCAGGTTCCCATCGACTGTAGGCCAGGTTCCATCGACTGTAGGCCAGGTTCCCATCGACTGTAGGCCAGGTTCCCATCGACTGTAGGCCAGGTTCCATCGACTGTAGGCCAGGTTCCCATCGACTGTAGGCCAGGTTCCATCGACTGTAGGCCAGGTTCCCATCGACTGTAGGCCAGGTTTCCATCGACTGTAGGCCAGGTTCCCATCGACTGTAGGCCAGGTTCCCATCGACTGTAGGCCAGGTTCCCATCGACTGTAGGCCAGGTTCCATCGACTGTAGGCCAGGTTCCCATCGACTGTAGGCCAGGTTCCCATCGACTGTAGACCAGGTTCCATCGACTGTAGGCCAGGTTCCCATCGACTGTAGGCCAGGTTCCATCGACTGTAGGCCAGGTTCCCATCGACTGTAGGCCAGGTTTCCATCGACTGTAGGCCAGGTTCCCATCGACTGTAGGCCAGGTTTCCATCGACTGTAGGCCAGGTTCCCATCGACTGTAGGCCAGGTTCCATCGACTGTAGGCCAGGTTCCCATCGACTGTAGGCCAGGTTCCATCGACTGTAGGCCAGGTTCCATCGACTGTAGGCCAGGTTCCCATCGACTGTAGGCCAGGTTTCCATCGACTGTAGGCCAGGTTCCATCGACTGTAGGCCAGGTTCCATCGACTGTAGGCCAGGTTCCCATCGACTGTAGGCAAGGTTCCATCGACTGTAGGCCAGGTTCCATCGACTGTAGGCCAGGTTTCCATCGACTGTAGGCCAGGTTCCCATCGACTGTAGGCCAGGTTCCATCGACTGTAGGCCAGGTTCCCATCGACTGTAGGCCAGGTTCCATCGACTGTAGGCCAGGTTCCATCGACTGTAGGCCAGGTTCCCATCGACTGTAGGCCAGGTTTCCATCGACTGTAGGCCAGGTTCCATCGACTGTAGGCCAGGTTCCCACACATTTTAGTATGATTTATGATACTATTTGATGTGAAATTTTCACTTGTTGACATTGATCACATTTGATATTTGATACATATTGCAAACTGGATCTTTTAGATAGTTTTATACAGAAAAATGTGATATTTCAAGATTACTATTTGAGAACATGCACTTCACACAATGAATGTATAATGTATTGAATCTATCTACAGTTTACAGTTACATAATGACAATGAGGAATCATATTATTTAGTGTGAAAGTGTTAAAGGCCCAGTGAAGTCAAAAACGTGATATTCCCGTTTTATATATTTCCACACTATGAGGATGGAATAACACTGTGAAATTGTGAAAACAATGATAATGCCCTTTTAGTGTAAGAGCGGTTTGAAAAGACAGCCTGAAATTTCAGCCTGTTTCGGTGGGCTGGAGTTTTGGCCTTCCATGGCGACATCACCAGGCAGTAAATTAGTTAATAGACCAATAAACCTCTTTTTGACCATTTTAATTTAAAACAATCACAGTAAGTTACTTAATTGTTCTAAATCATTTGATTTTGAGGTAAAAAATATCTGCATTGGACCTTTAAGACCCACTATTGTATTGCTTTTAGGAGTGCCACAGCAGTAACCATACATCATTGTATGTTTGTAGTATCACTCTTCATGTATGTAGTGTTCAGCATGTTTTATTCACTCACATTTGGACTGATTGCACTGTTTTCATCGCTGTAAATACTTCGGAGCATCCAGTTTTTAGAGAATGAGTGTTGAGTGAAATACCAGTCTGTGCAATAATCTACTTTGCAGTTTCCCCTCCTTTTATAGTTTACATAATTTAGCCAAAATGTACCCCTCCCCGAGTTTCTTGTAAATTTTGGATGTGCCAATTGCTGAAGTATGAACAGAAGCTTGGGGATTGCCTATATGTCCATGTCACTTCCCTAAGACACATTTTCCAATACAGTTTTGTTAGCAGATACATTGACATTTTAATAGGGCAAAAGCAGTTTCAATACAAAAAAAAAGTAAATAAAAATACATTATTTACCATAAATACTCATTATGGAGATCATTAACATGATATCACAAAAGAAAATCAACCTAAATGTCACTTAAAACAAATACAAAAGGTCATACAGTACTGACATTGTGTTATATGATTGTTTTCCATTGACGTTGTAAGTATATACCGGTACTTTACAAAATTCTACTAGAAAAAAATCCCCAACCCCATGGAATATCAAGTGATATATAAAATGTAAAAATATAATAAATCAAAGTCTAAAGAATTGAGTGTGTGTGCATTCGAACTCAAGTACATGTGCAAGTCTGCATGCAATGTGCCTCGCTCATTGTGGCACAGATATGAACAGCTACAAAAACCTTAAAGATGATAGCTGACAAATGATCAATAATGTTAGATTTAAAATCAGGCCAGCAGTAGGATGTGATTCAGTCACAATAGAATGACTACGGTTGCCTCCCAAAAGGCACCTTATTGGACCTTGGTCAAAAGAAGTGCACAATGTAGCGAATAGAGTGTAATTTGGGACACAGCATATGGACCTTGGCGCCAGAGGTTCCTTTGTTTTTTTTGTTGTTGCAGGAAAACCTTTGAGATAAATGTTTTTAAAAACATCCAAAAGAAGTAGACAGACAAAACTTCACTACAAAAGTCCACTATTAATATCCCTCAACCACGTGATCATATTTTGAAATCCATAAATCAAAACACTTGGTTATTTTTAGAACAAGTAAAAATAGATAATTTGGCAACAAATTAAGCACACTGCCTGTCTTAGCAGTCCACACCATATAAAGGAGAGGGGGGGAGGAGGAGTTGGGGAATAGTTAGCGTGAGATGCTAATCCTTTCTTTATAACATGAACTCTGTAGAGACAGTGGTAACGGTAGTCTCTGCAGAGTGTGTAACAGTCCAGGGGAGATAACAGCCATGATAGGAGGAGAGACGGGAAGGGGTGGGGCTTGCCGACAGGGTTGTGGTGAGAGAACTCCCTCCTTTCCAGTCCCCAATCAGACCCAGACCTTAGCTCCTGGTCATTAAGGGGTGTGGACCAGGGTGTGAGGGCTTACTGTCCTTGTGTGGGGTGGTAAGGTGGGGTCCCCTGGCTGAGGGCAGGGTGGGTTACTCTGGGGTGGCCCCAAAGATACTAATAACTAACCCCTATTCATCCTCTGTGGTGGGGCTCTGCTGTTTGTATATGGATGCCTTGTCCTTCAGCAGCGCCAGGCAAAGGTGACAACTCCAACTACCTGGAAACACACAGAGAGAAAGAGAGAGTTTAAACTCACCAGTACAACATTAACAAGTGGGCTTCATTGAAGTCAAGCAGGAGTTGTGGTTAGACTGTGACATACCTTCTGGGGGCTCAGTCATAGGAGGGTTGAGGCAGTACATGTGGTATCCTCGATCACAGTCATCACAGAACAGCAGCTGGTCCTGACAGACAGAGAAACAGAAGCAGTGTGTGTGATAAAACAACACAAAGAAAACGAGAAGTATGAAAAGGCAGAGGTGGAGCAGCACTCACGTCGTTCTCTGAGGTACCACAGACGTTGCAGCACTTGCACTCAATACACTGCCAGCGGTACGTCTTCACAGCTGCCATCATCACATCTGTGAACTGCAGGCAGGACGGGTGACCTGAAGGGAGACAGACACAGGTCTCTTCTCAATGACTTACCAACCGGGCTAAATAAAGGTTTAAATACATCAACAGAACACAAACAGAGCCAGAGGACTACATTATAGTCTAGTATTGCTAACATTAGTTTGGCTGTTTACATTTATGAATTTTGACAATGCTAACTCCTGGCTGTGGCAAAAATAAATAATGGATTATTGTGGACTCTGTCACTATGGGCCTTCAGACACAAGTCAGGTTAAATAGATTTTGCCTGAACTATCCCTTTAATAGAAATGGGGACATGGGTGGGAGGTTCGTACCAGAGCGTCCGCAGTCTGAGCAGGACACTAGCTCTTCTGACTGGCCGGTCTTCTGGTTGTGGGCGGAGTCTCCCAGACAGAAGTCGCAGTAGTCGTTGGGCAGGGCCAGACCGTTAGGGCCTTTCTTAGGGGCTGGAATAAGAGAGGAGACAGAGAGATAGACAATACACTGACACTGCCCTAGAATACTGATATCCCTCTGGAACCAGAGTAGAGTGACTAACTTTGCAATAGTTTGACTCACTCTTGAGGTGCACTTCATTTAGCTTTGGGTATGCACTTTTGGGACTAATCCATTGTTGTAAATGAAGCGCACCTCAACTATTAAGACCTGCATTTGACCCAGGTCTGGTATCATGAGATAAGCAGGAGTGATTCGCCATCTATAATAGAAACGACCATCTCTATAGTAGACGGTGATTCCAGTGGCTATCATTCCAAACAGTGACTCACTCTTGTGCGCCTCAGGCTGGCGCCGGGGGGGAGGGGACTCGATCTCCTCTCTGTCCTCCCCCTCTTCCTCCGCCAGATGGGAGTGTGTGTAGTGGTAGCTCAGGCCCGGACGGTTCTTGTAGCGCTTCCCACAGACTGCAAACACACACAGCATCATGGTGTAAGTCATCACACACATCAACAACTGGATTTGCATCACGCATACACGCATCAGAATTTACATCAAATAAACGTATACTCACTGTCACAGGCGTATGGTTTGTCCTGCTCCTCCAAGGCTGCAGCAGCTGCCTCCAGTTTCTTCTTTCCATTTCCCACTCCACGACCCTTGGACTTGCCCTTCCCTCGTCTCTTGGGGGTCTCATCCTCAAAGTCCTCATCATCCAGATCATCCAGGTAGTCATCGTGGTCCAGAACCCTCTGAAAGGAGAGTAGAGTTTCAGATAATATTGGTGCACTGACAGACTATTGGGAGAAACTCAAACCTTTTTGTACAGAGTATTAGGAGTCTGGTTTGTAAAATGTGCATTGGTCCCATCTAACCTTGCGGATGCGTCCAGAGGAGGTGTGGCTGGAGACCATGGCAGCCACAGGTTCAGGTGTGGCTGGGTTGTCTTCCGGGGCCCGGGGGTCCGGTGGGCCCCTCCTCTCCAGGGGCTCCCCCTTCAGCAAGGCCTCCAGGCTGCTGCCGTCCACCGCTCCCACGGCATCCCGTTTCAGACCCAGCTCCAGCTCCGCTACACAGAGAGATAGAGGCTTATTCAATACAGAGGAGACAGAAGACCACACTATTCCCTCTGACACATAAAGAAGAACCAATAAAAAGTCATATGAGGAGGAATTGTACCTGATTTGACAGGGGGGAAGGCCAAACGGGGGTCCTCAGGAGGGTGGGACCGTCGTTTCTTCCTCCAGCGTCGAGACGGATAGCTATACAGCTGCCCAGGAGCCATGCCTGATCAACAAAAAAAAGTTGATCATTAAAGTGTGCTTTCAGGAGAGTGAATGTGTGTGTGCGAGCAAGTGTGTCTTTGCTACAGACCTGCACTCCTGTGTCTCTTCTCCATCCAGATGTAACAGTTGCTTTGAGCAACACCTGTCTGAGAGTCAATGAAAGGCATAAGGATGCTCCTCTCAGCACACAGACGAGCATTATAGCTGTGGCACTGTTCCATAGCATCCTTATAGTACTGCTCACCGAGCCTGAAACAAGAAAGCACAATCACACTCATGTTAGACTAGAAATGATTATGGTGGCTAATCTAACCACTTCAAAATGAATAATCCTGTATTGTTGTACAGGACCACTCCGTTCCCTGTAATATTACAGGATAATATCTAGCTACAGTTTTACAACAATCAAACCTCTCTGTGTATTCCACAGAGTCTGATTAACGATGTTGGAAAAGCTATGAGCAAATGTACGAAAACACTTGGCTGCTGTAGCGAACAATACAGAGACTGTAGGTAGACAATGCAGAACCGCAGACAGGGTGCACTTGAATTGTTGGCAAGGTAGCTGCGCTGGTCTCAGTGAACGATGGGCCTATTTATAAAGCTAGCTACGTAGCTATTAGTTAACGTTAGGTGCAATTTAAACACCATAATCTGTCGACCGTTTATACATTTCAATCTTGTACTGAAACAGTTTACTGTACGTTAACAAAGGACAATCGTTTTCAACTGAAGCATTGTTGTCTAATATAAGCTAGCTAAACTTGCTAGCTAGTTAGCAAAGAGAAACAATAGCCATAGCTAGTTGGCCATCTACGTATAGACAAGGCATTGCTGTAAAGTCAACTAGAGGGCAAATAGTAATTTTCTCCATCATTTCCAACACATTGTCAACTCCTACGTCGGGGCCTACATCTCTGAAAGTGTCACATGCTCCTACTCGTCCAAAAAATTAAGGACAACTTACACAACACTATCTACGGCCGCCGCCATGTTTGCTCAGTGCAGTCGTCAAAATGTCCATTGCGCCTGCGCGTGTAGCTGGTTTCAATATCCATTTCCAGTTAATCAAAACAAAGGTCCTTTTGAGTATTCTCATGTAAACTTGAGCAATTTGTAGCAGAAAAATCACTGGTTGAACAATGTCAGCTGAAAATAAATACAACACAATAAGCAGATTGAGAAATAATTATTTATTGACAAGAAGAGTGTGAGAATCAGAATGTATGACTGATAATCATTGAAGTGTCCAACATGTCTCAGGAAAACTACACTGTAAAATAAGTAGTGATTCGGTAGGATAACAAGCACACTTTAATGACCTTCTCATCGTCCTTGTGGAGGTCCGGCAGGGTGAAAGGGGGTTGTGGGTAAATTAAGTGATGGTGGACATCTCTCTCGGGGGGGAACAAATACAAACCGACAATCAACAGAGGAGGAAGTAGAACTATTTACAACTGCAAGGGAAGCATTTGAGCTAATGTGGTTGGTATGTAGGGTGTAAAATGAGGCAGTGTGTGTGGTGGATAGGTTAATGTAAAGTCATATTTACCCTCGGTGCCTTTCACGATGCTCCCTACACATCTGGAGAAGATGGCATCAAACGTCTCGGTCAACAGAAACTTCTGTCACACGTAAAGAAAGAAAAAAACAATCATCTTCTGATATAAAATGCAAGTCAACATCCTAGATATGTAAAACTAACTATAGAGTCAGCAACCAAGAGAAAAGGAAAAGGTACCTCTATCTGCTCATGTTTGGAGTCCACAAAGGGTCCCAGCTGTGGGTTAGAGAGGAGATGTAAGGCATAAACATACAAACTTCAGTCAGAGAGCAAGCGTGTGTGTATGTTACCTCATAAAGAGAGGTCAATTCTACTGACCAGTATGCAGACGTCGGGGAGGTCCCCGACAATGACGTTGATGAGGTCCACCAGGGGGTCAAAGGTCAGGCCATCAGAGGGGATGTAGGGAGAGGGTGTCTTGAGCATCTTCATGAAGTCATACCGGTTAGCTTGAGCATGTCCATGAAGTCATACCGGTCAGCGTGAGAATCTCCATGAAGTCATACCGGTCAGCTTGAGAATCTCCATGAAGTCATACCGGTCAGCGTGAGAATCTCCATGAAGTCATACCGGTCAGCGTGAGAATCTCCATGAAGTCATACCGGTCAGCGTGAGAATCTCCATGAAGTCATACCGGTCAGCTTGAGAATCTCCATGAAGTCAAACCGGTCAGCTTGAGAATCTCCATGAAGTCAAACCGGTCAGCTTGAGAATCTCCATGAAGTCATACCAGTCAGCTTGATAATCTCCATGAAGTCATACCGGTCAGCTTGATAATCTCCATGAAGTCATACCGGTCAGCTTGAGAATCTCCATGAAGTCATACCGGTCAGCTTGAGAATCTCCATGAAGTCAAACCGGTCAGCTTGAGAATCTCCATGAAGTCATACCGGTCAGCTTGAGAATCTCCATGAAGTCATACCGGTCAGCTTGATAATCTCCATGAAGTCAAACCGGTCAGCTTGAGAATCTCCATGAAGCCAACCCGGTCAGCTTGAGAATCTCCATGAAGTCATACCGGTCAGCGTGAGAATCTCCATGAAGTCATACCGGTCAGCTTGAGAATCTCCATGAAGTCATACCGGTCAGCTTGAGAATCTCCATGAAGTCATACCGGTCAGCTTGAGAATCTCCAACAGAGTTTTTAGTCCTGGAATAGGCTTGATCAGGATCCAGGAAATCAAACAAAGATGTTTTAGAAGAATCCCTCTCCCCTCAGAGTTTAGATGCTACCAACTTCCTCCCTGAGGTATTCATGCCCTCCATGGCGACCACCGGTCCAGGGAAGAGCGAGTACTCTCTGAGTACACTGCTGTCTACTGTTTCCTTTGATAGTGGTGCTTAATGGTTTAATCCATAAAATAAATAAATCACTGGCAAAAACAATGTCTCTGTGTGTCTTCCAGTTTTAATTTGCATTCATATCATATAAAAATACATATTCATTTTGTAATTCATAAATATCACAATACTAAACAAATACAATAAATGGACTGTTATTATGCAAGAGAACAGAAACGTCAACAGGTTCAGATTTCCTTGCCACTTGCATAGTTCTTGGAAGGTCTGCTGCTGGTGAGTGTGTCCGCCTAAGGAACACAGTGGTAAACACAGGACTAGTAAATCATAAGCTCACATACCATTTCCACGGCTACAAGAGTATTTATAATACTGAACTCAACTCATCTCCTGTACAATCTGGAATATATCACAGAAGTAACACAGCCATAGTGTTAGGCTTGGCCACTTATCATGATAACACAACATATCATAATATAAATGGCTCACATCAACACCATTATCCCAGAAACCCTAGACCCTCTCCAATTAACATACCGTCTGTCACGACTCCTACCGAAGGTGGCTCCCCCTTCCTGTTCGGGTGGTGCTCGGCGGTCGTCCTCACCGGCCTACTAGCTGCCACTGATCCCCTTTTCCCTTTTCTGCTGGTTTGGTCTGATTTGTTTCACCTGTTTCTTGTTTAGACTTTTAGTTTGGCTATTTAAGTCGGTAGGCTGCCTGCACTTCATGTGTTTGGCTATTTAAGTTGGTAGGCCGCCTGCTCTTCATGTGTTTGGCTATTTAAGCCGTAGGTCGCCTGCTCTTCATGTGTTTGGCTATTTAAGTCGGTAGGCCGCCTGCTCTGCATGTGTTTGGCTATTTAAGTCGGTAGGCCGCCTGCTCTTCGTATGTTTGGCTATTTAAGTCGGTAGGCCGCCTGCTCTTCGTATGTTTGGCTATTTAAGTCGGTAGGCCGCCTGCTCTTCGTGTGTTTGGCTATTTAAGTCGGTAGGCCGCCTGCTCTTCGTATGTTTGGCTATTTAAGTCGGTAGGCCGCCTGCTCTTCGTATGTTTGGCTATTTAAGTCGGTAGGCCGCCTGCTCTTCGTATGTTTGGCTATTTAAGTCGGTAGGCCGCCTGCTCTTTGTATGTTTGGGCTATTTAAGTCGGTAGGCCGCCTGCTCTTCGTGTGTTTGGCTATTTAAGTCGGTAGGCCGCCTGCTCTTCGTGTGTTTGGGCTATTTAAGTCGGTAGGCCGCCTGCTCTTTGTATGTTTGGCTATTTAAGTCGGTAGGCCGCCTGCTCTTCATGCGGGCTTGTTTATTCCCACTTTATATGTGTGGTAGTGCGATCTTGGTTTGGTTCCTGTTTTGGGCATTTGTTTTATGACGCTCAGTTTCGTTTTATATCAGTTTCGATTCCTCACCCACTACGCCTAAGATTGTTACACCGCCCCAACAGATCCACAGATGATGCAATCTCAATCGCAACCCACACTGCCATTTCCCACCTGGACAAAAATAACACCTATTTGAAAATGCTATTCATTGACTACAGCTCAGCGTTCAACACCATAGTGCCCACAAAGCTCATCACTAAAGTAAGGACCCTGGGACTAAACACCCCCCTCTGCAACTGGATCCTGGACTTCCTGACGGACGGCCCCCAGGTGATAAGGGTATGTAACAACGCATCCTCCACACTGATCCTCAACACGGGGGCCCTTCAGAGGTGCGTGCCTAGTCCGCTCCTGTACTCCCTGTTCACCCACGACTGCGTGGCCAAGCACGACTCCAACGCCATCATTGTTTGCTGACAACACTGGTAGGCCTGATCCCCGACAACGATGAGACAGCCTATAGGGAAGAGGTCAGGGACCTGGCAGTGTGGTGCCAGGACAACAACCTCTCCCTCCATGTGAGCCAGACAAAGGAGCTGATCCTGGACTACAGGAAACGGAGGGCCGAACAGGGCCTCATTAACATCGACGGGGCTGAAGTGGAGCGGTTTGAGAGTTTCAAGTTCCTTGGTGTCCACATCTCCAATGAATTATCATTTTCCAAACACACCAAGACAGTCGTGAAGAGGGCACAACAATACCTTTTCCCCCTCAGGAGACTGAAAAGATTTGGCATGGGTCCCCAGATCCTCAAAGTTATTCAGCTACAATATCGAGAGCATCCTGACCGGTTGCATCACCGCCTTGTATGGCAACTGCTTGACATTCGACCATAAGGTGCTACAGAGGGTAGTGCGTACGGCCAAGTACATCACTGTGGCCAAGCTTCCTGCCATCCAGGACCTATATACTAGGCGGTGTCAGAGGAAGGCCTAAAAATTGTCAGACTCCAGTCACCCAAGTCATAGACTGTTCTCTCTGCTACCGCACGGCAAGCGGCACCGGAGCACCAAGTTTAGGTCAAAAAGGCTCATTAACCTCTTCTACCCCCAAGACATAAGACTGCTGAACAATTGATCAAATGGCCACCTGGACTATTTACATTGACCCGCCTTGTTCTTACACTGCTGCTACTCGCTGGTTATTATCTATGCATAGTCACTTTACCCCTACCTACATGTACAAATTACCTCGACTTACTGACTCGGTACCGGTACCCCCTGTACTGCATATAGCCTCGTTATTGTTATTTTATTGTGTTACTTTTGATTACATTTTTTTTACTGTCGTTTAGTTAGTAAATATTTTCTTAACTCTTTCTTGAACTGCGTTGTTGGTTTGTGGGCTTGTGAGTAAGCATTTCACGGTAAGGTCTACAACTGTTGTATTCGGGGCATGTGATTAATACAATTTGATTTGATCTTTATAATTGTGTTTGAGTAAACATAAATATAACCACCTCTTCTAACTCCAGTGGGTGTTACTCATGAAGTCTCAATGAATCACAATTTGATCAACAGGAGTTTGACTGTGGTCTGCTTCCTATGCCTTGAGCACAGTGAGCTGTAACTGCATGTTAAATCATATTGTGTTGAGACTTTGAGTCAAGCCTGTGGTAAGACACAGACTAATTTTTATTGTTGAGTGAACCACAGAGCTTTTGTTGAGTTTATTTGCTGAGTTTATTTGCTCACCCATGAAGTCAGAGAGCTGGGAGAGGAATCGGTACCTGTGCTGGAGGAACAGGAACAGAGAGGGTCTGATCCACAGAGGGGATCCATTCTGGCTCAGGTTCCTGACACTGTGCTCTGTCTATACTGTACACAGTGTCACTGCAGAGGGGATCTGTTGAGAGGTGGTAGCAAGGTAATGTTAATGGTAAGATAGTGTTGAAAGAATGACTGTTTGAAATTAGCAGATTGTTAGAATCATCACACACTAAATTAGTTTGTCAGCAAGGCTCTGGTCTGAAAATAATAATTAGTTTGTCAGCAAGGCTCTGGTCTGAAAATAATAATTAGTTTGTCAGCAAGGCTCTGGTCTGAACATTATAATACATAACAAACAGTGTTCAGTGGATGGCATTTCAGAATGTAAACATTTCTAAATATTGATGATAATAGGCTACATCCACCTCTTTGCATAGTCACGCCTACTCAATGCTAAATTATGGAAATGTGGTTAATGCCCCATATGACTCAATCCCTCACTGCAAGGAGTGGGTGTTTAACTTGTGTATCAGGATATGTTTTACGCTGTAGGAAGGCTGAGGGCCCCAGCAGGGGAAAGTTACTGGGCTGTAAAGCACCACGTACCACTGGGGTTAAAGACTGATGGTTCAGTAGGAATAAGGGTCTACTGTCACTAGTCAGACATCTTTCAAATGGTTTTATCTAAACAACTAGCCCCCAAAGCAAGGGGATATATGTGTGAGTGTGATTGATGTGACTGATAAAGGATATCTGTATACGTGTGACTCTGGTTGCCAGGTTTGAGTACTGTAATACACAGGGGGTGAGAACTGTGACTGGTAGGAGGTTCAGCTCCCCATACAGGCCTCTCTCCATGGCCTCAGGCAGGATAAGTAGAGACATCCCACCACAGGATGGCCTCGCTGGCACCACGGGCCTGCTCCCAATGACATGGGAGGCCTGCAGGACCAACACATACAGACACACACACATAATTACAATATGATGTAGTGTGAATGATAGAGGTAAACTCTCTCCAACCTACACGATGACAAGAGGCATTGGAGTAATACTGACCGCATGATAGAAGGAGGAACGTCCATGGTCGCAGTCTGGTCCTTCAGGGCGAGTCTCTCTGCCTTCCCACTAAGAAAAACCAGAGTAAAATACACAAATAACATAATATTATTCCACAATATACACACATGAAATATATTCAGTGGCAGTAATAATAGAATGAGAATATACCTAAATATTCTCTGGTATGTTTCTCCTTCCAATTTGAGGTGAATTTTCACCCCTGCGTTAGTCAGACTCAGTATGTGCAAGAAGCCTTCTTTGTGTGACCACACCTTACACCTGTCCAGTTTCACCGCATCTTACACCTGTCCAGTTTCACCTCACTGATCTGGAGAATAAAGGACACAGTCACATACCCCACTCAGTGTAACAACTTTCCAAAAGGTGTTATTGGAGTTTGTCCACTGTGTTGTGTGGTGGCTGAAATTAAAATAGCGCAGTACACTATTTTGTGGAGATAATCTGTTGTCTATTGTCAACTGACTTACTAACCAACAGGGTGTATGTTTGGCTGAGCCTGGTGGGTACTGTAGTTTACCCACCTGGAGGGAGAGAAGGAAGTGGAGAGGGCTGTAGATTTTGGTGAAAGCACATAGTTCCTCTGGGGCAGGGGGAGGCATTGGGGTCCAGTCTCTGCCAGAACTCTGAAGAAAATCCATTAGAGAGGAAGATGAACACAGGAACTCAGTTGGCAAACTGACAGCAAACTGCCAGAAAGCCATGTGGTCATGGCTCTATGTAGTACTGTGTACCTCCCATAGTCTGTTCTGGACTTGGGGACCATGTAGAGACCTCTAGTGGCATGTCTTGTGGGGTATACATGGGTTTCCTAGCTGTGTGCTAGTAGTTTAGAAAGACAGCTCGGTGCATTCAACATGTCAAATACAGGCAGTGATGAAGTCAATCTCTCCTCTACTTTGAGCCAGGAGAGATTGACATGCATATTATTAATGTTAGCTCTCTGTGCACATTTAAGGGCCAGCCGTGCTGCACTGTTCTGGCATCTGACCACACAACTGGACAGTAGTCCAGGTGCGGAAAAACTAGGGCCTGTAGGACCTGCCTTGTTCATAGCATTGTTAAGAATTCAGAGTAGTGCTTTATTATGGACAGACCTCTCCATCTTAGCTACTATTGCATCAATGTGTTTAGTCCATGACAGTTTACAATCCAGGGTTACTCCAAGCAGTTTAGTCTCCTGAACATGCACAATTTCCATATTATTCATTAGAATATTTAATTGAGGTTTAGGGTTTAGTGAATGATTTGTCCCAAATACATTGCTTTTAGTTTTTGAAATATTTAGGGCTAACTTATTTCTTGCCACCCATTCTGAAACAGACTGCAGCTCTATGATAAGTGCTGCAGTGATTTCACTTCAGCTGATGTGTATAGTGTTGAGTAATCAGCATAAATAGACACACAGGCTTTACTCAGAGTACTCATTAGTAAAGATTGAAAAAAGTAAGGGGCCTAGACAGCTACCCTGGGGAATGCCTGACTCTACCTGGATTATGTTATAGTCTTCCATTAAAGAATACTCTCTGTGTTCTGTTACACAGGTAACTCTCAATCCACAATATACATATAATTTTTTTTACCTTTATTCAACTAGGCAAGTCAGTGAAGAACACGTTCTTATTTACAATGACGGCTTAGGAACAGTGGGTTAACTGCCTTGTTCAGGGGAAGAATGACAGATCTTGACCTTGATCTAGCAACCTTTCGGTTACTGGCCCAACTCTCTAACCACTAGGCTACCTGCCGCCCCTGTAGCAGGGGATGTAAAGCCATATCACATACATTTTTCCAGCAGCAGATTATGATCAATAATGTCATAGGCTGCACAGAAGTCTTACAAAACAACTCCCACAATCTTTTAATTATACCTTTCTCTCAGCCAATCATCAGTCATTTGTGTACATGTTGAATGCCCTTCCCTATAAACTTGTGTAAAATCTGTTGTTCATTTGTTTATTGTGAAATAACATTGTATCTGGTCAAACACAATTCTTTCCTAAAGTTTACTAAGGGTCGGTAACAGGCTGATTGGTCGGCTGTTTGAACCAGTAAAGAGTGCTATGCTATTTTTGGGAACGGAATGACTTTTTCTTCCCTCCCGGACTGAGGGCACACAATTTCCTGTAGGCTTAGATTGAAGAGATGGCAAATAGGAGTCTGCTATCATCCTCAGTCATTTTCCATCCAAGTTGTCAGACCCAGGTGGCTCGCCATTATTGATAGACAACAACTTTTTTCACCTCTTCCATACTCACTTTACGGAATTCAAAATTACAATGCTTGTCTTTCATAATTTTGTCAGTTATATAGGTTCAGAATTTGTTGTTGGCTTGTCATGCCTAAGTTTGCTACCCTTGTCAATGAAAAAATCCTTAAAGTAGTAGGCAATATCAGTGGGGTTTGTGATGAATTAGCCATCTGATCCAATGAATGATGGAGCCAGGTTTGCCTTTTTTCCCAACATTTGCTCCAAAGCTTTTACTATCATTCTTTATATCAATTATCTTGTTTCATAATACAGTTTCTTCTTCTTTTTGTTCAGTTTAGTCAGATGATTTCTACATTTACCGTATGTTAGCCAATCAGCTGTGCAGCCAGACTTACATGTATCTCAGCTTGGATGTTGGCACACCACAAGCTCAACCTCGACAAGACAGAAGCTGCTCTTCCTCCTGGGGAAGGCCTGCCTGCTCCAAGACCTCTCCATCACGGTTGACAACTCCATGGTGTCCCCATCCCAGAGTACAAAGAACCTTGGCGTAACCCTGGACATCACCTTGACTTAACCATGGACATCACCTTGACGTTCTCTGTAAACATAAAAGCAGTGACTCGCTCCTGCTGGTTCATGCTCTACAACAGTGGTTCCCAAATTTTTTATAGTCCCGTACCCCTTCAAACATTCTACCTCCAGCTGCGTACCTCCTCTAGCAAGAGGGTCAGCGCACTCTCAAATGTTGTTTTTTGCCATTATTGTAAGTCTGCCACACACACACTATATGATACATTTATTAAACATAAGAATGAGTGTGAGTTTGTCACAACCAGGCTCTTATAGGACCAGGGCACAAAAAAAGTTCTAATAATCAATTATTTTGCTCTTTTTCAAATCAAAGTTTATTTGTCACGTGCGCCGAATACAACAGGGGTAGTAGACCTTACAGTGAAATGCTTACTTACAGGCTCTAACCAATAGTGCAAAAAGGTAGTAGGTGAACAGTAAGTAAGAAAAATAAAAGTAAAGAAATAAAACAACAGTAAAAAGACAGTGAAAAATAAAGGTAGCGAGGCTACATACAGACACCGGTTAGTTGGGCTGATTGAGGTAGTATGTACATGTAGATCTGGTTAAAGTGACTATACACATATGATGAACAAAGAGTAGCAGTAGTGTAAAAGAGGGGTTGGTGGGTGGCGGGACACAATGCAGATAGCCCGGTTAGCCAATGTGCGGGAGTACTGGTTGGTCGGCCCAATTGAGGTAGTATGTACATGAATGTATAGTTAAAGTGACTATGCATATATGATAAACAGAGAGTATCAGCAGCGTAAAAGAGGGGTTGGGGGAGGCACACAATGCAAATAGTCTGGGTAGCCATTTGATTACATGTTCAGGAGTCTAATGGCTTGGGGGTAAAAACTGTTGAGAAGCCTTTTTGTCTTAGACTTGGCACTCCGGTACTGCTTTCCATGCTGTAGTAGAGAGAACAGTCTATGACTGGGGTGGCTGGGGTCTTTGACAATTTTTAGGGCCTTCCTCTGACACCGCCTGGTGTAGAGGTCCTGGATGGCAGGCAGCTTAGCCCCAGTGATGTACTGGGCCGTACGCACTACCCTCTGTAGTGCCTTGCGGTCGGAAGCCGAGCAATTGCCGTACCGGGCAGTGATGCTCTCGATGTTGCAGCTGTAGAACCTTGTGAGGATCTCAGGACCCATGCCAAATATTTTTACTTTCCTGATGGGGAATAGGCGTTTGTCATGCCCTCTTCACGACTGTCTTGGTGTGTTTGGACCATTCTAGTTTGTTGTTAATGTGGACACCAAGGAATTTGAAGCTCTCAACCTGCTCCACTACAGGACCGTCGATGAGAATGGGGGCGTGCTCGCTCCTCCTTTTCCTGTGTTCCACAATCATCTCCTAAGTCTTGGTTAAGTTGAGGGATAGGTTGTTATTCTGGCACCACCCGGCCAGATCTCTGACCTCCTTCATATAGGCTGTCTCGTCAATGTTGGTGATCAGCCCTACCACTGTTGTGTCGTCTGAAAACTTAATGATGGTGTTGGAGTCGTGCCTGGCCATGCAATCGTGGGTGAACAGGGAGTACAGGAGGGGACTGAGCACGCACCCCTGGGGAGCTCCAGTGTTGAGGATCAGCATGGCAAGCGGTACCGGAGTGCCAAGAAAAAGCTTCTCAACAGTTTTTACCCCCAAGCCATAAGACTCCTGAACAGGTAATCAAATGGCTACCTGGACAATATGCATTGTGTTCCCCCCCGAACCCCACGTTTACGTTGCTGCTACTCTCTGTTTGTCATATATGCATAGTCACTTTAACTATACATTCATGTATATACTACCTCAATTGGGCCGACCAGCCAGTGCTCCCGCACATTGGCTTAACTTAGCCAACTTGCAAATAAAACCTTATTTGTTCCTAAAAATTGTGAATAACTTACCACAGGTTAATGAGAAGGGTGTGCTTTGAAGGATGCACATAACTCTGCAATGTTGGGTTGTATTGGAGAGAGTCTCAGTATTTTTCCACACAGTCTGTGCCTGTTTTTAGTTATCATGCTAGTGGGGATGGAGAATCTACTCTCACATACAGTGGGGAGAACAAGTATTTGATACACTGCCGATTTTGCAAGTTTTCCTACTTACAAAGCATGTAGAGGTCTGTAATTTTTTATCATAGGTATACTTCAATGGTGGGAGACGGAATCCAAATGCAAATTAATTACTTAAAAATCATACAATGTGAATTTCTGGATTTTTGTTTTAGATTCCGTCTCCCACCATTGAAGTATACCTATGATAAAAATTACAGACCTCTACATGCTTTGTAAGTAGGAAAACCTGCAAAATCGGCAGTGTATCAAATACTTGTTATCCCCACTGTAGGTATGTGGTTGCAAAGGGCATCATTGTCTTAAAACTTAACAGCGCGATTTGCCAAGGCAGAATACTCTGAGCGCAGCCCAATCCAGAAATCTGGCAGTGGCTTCTGAATAAATTAAATTTTCACAGAACCTCGTGTTGCAATTTCGATGAGGCTTCCTTGTTCAGATATCGGTAAGTGGACTGGAGGCAGGGCATGAAAGGGATAACGAATCCAGTTGTTTGTGTCATCCGTTTTGGGAAAGTACCACCGAACTCTCTCAGGTGCTTCGCTATTTCACATTTGACATTGTCCGTAAGCTTGAGTTAATTTGCACACAAAAAATCATACAACGATGGAAAGACCTGTGTGTTGTCAGAGAAGAGCTCCAACTTCATGGCCTCAATTTTGTCCCGCACATTGAATATAGTTGCAGAAAGTCCCTGTAATCCTAGATTCAGATCATTCAGGCGAGAAAAAACATCACCCAGACAGGCCAGTCGTGTGTGAAACTCATCATCATGCAAGCGGTCGGACAAGTGCAAATTATGGTCAGTAAAGAGAACTTTAAGCTCGTCTCTCAATTAAAAAAAAACGTGTCAATCTTTTGCCCCTTGATAAGCACATTTCTGTATATTGTAAAAGCGTGACATGGTCGCTGCCCATATCATTGCATAGTGCAGAAAATACACGAGAGTTCAGGGGCCTTGCTTTAACTAAGTTAACCATTTTCACTGTAGTGTCCAAAACATCTTTCAAGCTGTCAGGCATTCCCTTGGCAGCAAGAGCCTGCTGCAGTGTACCCAAGTGGCGTCGGGAGCAACTGCTTGCAAGTGCATTACCACTCCACTATGTCTCCCTGTCATGGGTTTTGCTCTATGAGTACAGATACCAACACATCTTGACCACCAAAGTCCATTTCATGTCACAAAATTGTCCAGTACTTTAAACAATCCTCTCCTGTTGTCCTGGTTTCCAGTGGTTTGCAAAAGAGGATGTCTTCCTTAATTGACCCCCAGAAGCGGTCTTCTGGTCAGACTCCGGAGACGGGCACATCGTGCACCACTCCCTAGCATACTTCTCGCCAATGTCCAGTCTCTTGACAACATGGTTGATGAAATCCGAGCAAGGGTAGCATTCCAGAGGGACATCAGAGACTGTAACGTTCTTTGCTTCACGGAAACATGGCTCACTCGAGAGACGCTATCGGAGTCGGTGCAGCCAGCTGGTTTCTCCACGCATCGCGCCGACAGAAACAAACATCTTTCTGGTAAGAAGAGGGGCGGGGCGTATGCTTTATGGTTAACGAGACGTGGTGTGGTCACAACAACATACAGGAACTCAAGTCCTTCTGTTCACCTGATTTAGAATTCCTCACAATCAAATGTCGACCGCATTATCTACCAAGGTAATTCTCTTTGATTATAATCACAGCCGTATATATTCCCCCCCAAGCAGACACATCGATGGCTCTGAACAAACTTTATTTGACTCTTTTCAAACTGGAATTCACATATCCTGAGGCTGCATTCATTGTAGCTGGGGATTTTAACATGGCTAATCTGAAAACAAGACTCCCTAAATTGTATCAGCATATCGATTGCGCAACCAGGGCTGGTAAAACCTTGGATCATTGCTATTCTAACTTCCGCAACACATATAAGGCCCTCCCCCGCCCTCCTTTTGGAAAAGCTGACCACGACTCCATTTTGTTGCTCCCTGCCTACAGACAGAAGCTAAAACAAGAAGCTCCCGCGCTGAGGTCTGTTCAACGTTGGTCCGACCAATCTGATTCCATGCTCCAAGACTGCTTCCATCACGTGGACTGGGATATGTTTCGTATTGCGTCAAACAACAACATTGACGAATACGCTGATTCGGTGAGCGAGTTCATTAGAACTTGCGTTGAAGATGTCGTTCCCATAGCAACGATTAAAACATTCCCAAACCAGAAACCGTGGATTTATGGCAGCATTCGCGTGAAACTGAAAGCGCAAACCACTGCTTTTAATCAGGGCATGGTGACCGGAAACATGATCGAATACAAACAGTGCAGCTATTCCCTCCGCAAGGCAATCAAACAAGCTAAGCGTCAGTATAGAGACAAAGTAGAATCGCAATTCAACGGCTCAGACACAAGAGGTATGTGGCAGGGTCTACAGTCAACCACAAAAATAAATCCTGGTCCGTGACTGGGCTGGTTGTCTTGCTCCCAGGCAGACTAAATAACTTTTTTGCCCGCTTTGAGGACAATACAGTGCCACTGACACGGCCCGCAACCAAAACATGCGGACTCCCCTTCACTGCAGCCGAGGTGAGTAAAACATTTAAACAGCTGGTGTGTTTACGGACATATTCAATCAATCCTTATCCCAGTCTGCTGTTCCCACATGCTTCAAGAGGGCCACCATTGTTCCTGTTCCCAAGAAAGCTAAGGTAACTGAGCTAAATGACTACCACTTCCGTAGCACTCACTTCTGTCATCATGAAGTACTTTGAGAGACTAGTCAAGGACCATATCACCTCCACCCTACCTGACACCCTAGACCCACTCCAATTTGCTTACCGCCCAAATAGGTCCACAGACGATGCAATCTCAACCACACTGCACACTGCCCTAACTCATCTGGACAAGAAGAATACCTATGTGAGAATGCTGTTCATCGACTACAGCTCAGCATTTAACACCATAGTACCCTCCAAACTCGTCATCAAGCTCGAGACCCTGGGTCTCGACCCCGCCCTGTGCAACTGGGTACTGGACTTCCTGACGGGCCGCCCCCAGGTGGTAAGGATAGGTAACAACATCTCCACCCCGCTGATCCTCAACACGGGGGTCCCACAAGGGTGCGTTCTGAGCCCTCTCCTGTACTCCCTGTTTACCTACGACTGCTTGGCCACGCACGCCTCCAACTCAATCATCAAGTTTGCGGACGACACAACAGTGGTAGGCTTGATTACCAACAACGACGAGGCGACTTATATATCTTTATGTACATATTCTTTATCCCTTTACACTTGTGTGTATAAGGTAGTAGTTTTGGAATTGTTAGTTAGATTACTTGTTGGTTATTACTGCATTGTCGGAACTAGAAGCACAAGCATTTCGCTACACTCACATTAACATCTGCTAACCATGTGTATGTGACAAATAAATTCGATTTTGATTAGATTTTTAAAAGTAACGGACATATACCAGGAGCTGTGCCAGCGCCGCCACGTCTGTTGACTCATCCAGCTGTAACGCATAGAATTCACTGGCTTGTATGCGAAACAGTAATTGTTTCAAAACATCTCCTGCCATGTCACTGATGCGTTGTGAAAAAGTGCTGTTTGATGAATGCATTGTCTGTATAGTTTTTGTTGGCCTTTTCCCCCGCCAATGTCCCAGCCATGTCTGTGACAGCAGGAAGAATGAAGTCCTCCACAAGGGCTTGTCTGTCCTAGCCTCTCGGTAGCTCACCATATAAGATACTTCTAGCCCCTTCTTATTAATGGTATCTGTTGCTTTTATACATGTCTTACTACTCGAAAGTTGTCTTAATTCTCACTCAAAAAAATCCTTATTTTTCAAATTGGCATATTTTGTTTCTAAATGTCTGTGCAAGAGTGAAGGTTTCATCGAGTTGTGAGATAGTACTTTTGCACATATAACACACTGTGGCTGAGGAAAGGCACTACTCCCAATATAAGTGAACCCCAAATCAATGTAGTTCTCATCATATTTGCGCCTCTTCGATGGTCCAACGTCCCTGTCTGTTGTTCGGTGCTTTCCCGTGTAAGGGGGCAGTAGCTCTTCGGCTGCATCAGATTCACAACTGTCAGTGACCATGCTAGCTGGGCTAACAACAAATGTAGAATTACTGATGCTAGCATTGGATGTGCTTGTGGAAGCAGAACAACTTGTGTCGTCGACAGGTGCAGGTGCAGTACAGCTGGTAATAGCAGAACTACCAGTAGAGCTGGTATGTGTCTCTATGGACGCGGGCCTTACATTTTTAAAGCATTTAGCAGCAGCTACGTTTGGCTACATAGAGACCGTTAGTGGAATTCCTGTGAGAGAGTAACGGTTAATGTGATTGGATGTTAAATATTTGACTAGGCTACCTGTATTTGACATTGCGTTGTTGTTTCGCTGAACACTTGATGGTTTAATTTTATTTGTGGCAGTGAAACGAGGCTACTCAGGCGTGAAAGAAACCTCACCCAAATGTATATTTTACAATTTAAATGTTATTCTACATTATAGAATTCTGCTGCTGATTTTCTAAAAGTGCTGTTGTGTTCTGAGTATAAACACTGGTAGGTGGTGCAGGTGACTATGGAGGACCTTCAGGGAATTGATTCCTCTAGACCGAAGAGGGCACTTACAGACAGCGTCAGCAATGGGTAAATAAGTCAAAGGCCTTGGTTTGTTTATTTAAGACCTTTAAAGTTGTTACCACAAGCACTGTTATTAAAGCATTTACCCCCCCCCTCTTATTAAGACATCCTGTTATTATTCATCCCTCATATTCAGACATCCATCCATGTACTGTGTGCTTTTGCTTCTGATTCGAACAAAGTCTAAATAAACTGGGATATCAATAGGAAGTGCTGTGGTTTTTGAGCAAACGTTTACATATTATATATTGCTCCAACTAAATATGAAGATGCAAACCAGTTATGACATTTAACAAGAGAAAATGTGTTTTTCAGGTGGGAGTGGGATTGAGTGGGATTTCATCCATCCTGTGAGTGATAACACTGAACCGATAAATATGTGTTCAGTTACAGCTTGATGTCATGTTGGGGCCTCAATGCCTTCTAGTAGTATTCATTCCTGTGACAGCCGTATGTCTGCCAAACTGCAAAAGAAAGGACTATATGTCACAAAGAGAACATACTACTGTTTAAACACTACTAGCCACACAGCATTACTACTTTATTATTGGATAGCAACTCCCAGAGTTTTACATTTACCACGAGAGCAGTCTGCTTTGGTGACATAGTAGTAATGTCCAGAAGTTGTAGAGCTTTTTAAAAAACACACATACACTACATGTCTGATAACATGTCCGATAATGGACTCATTATCATTAGCCAGGGGTTTCACTCTGTCTATGGGATGTAGAGGTGTATCACCTGGATAAGCCCTAATGTGCCACGGTGCAACTTCAGCTGTACCGTCCATGAGGAGGATGAGGGGAAAGGGGATTGGTTTAGAGGAAAGTCTTACTGAAGGCAATAAGCAGTCCAAGGCTACAGCCATGGTAGAGGTAGAAGATGGGGAAAAGTGGAGCACTATTGGGAAACGTGATTAAAAAAACAACACAAAATGACTCATTGTACAATCTTATTCTCCATCTTTATTTTAAAGTACAACACATCAGCAAAAGCAAGTAAAAGTAGAAAAATGTTTCAGCAAAATGTGAGCATAATTTGTGCATTTTTATCCTCTGGTTTCACAATGCAGGCTAATCGTGCACCTCATTTCCCCTCTCTCAGACCACTCCTGATATCCTCCGGCATAGTTGACGGACCTGAAATTAGAGAAGGCAGACGTCATCATTTACCAAAAATTCCCAAGGCATCAAACAGAGTATACAGAGCAGTATTGTTAAAACGTATACTCGTACTTTTGGAATCCCAGGCCTCGTGCCTTGTCTGTGGCCACGCCTCCTCGTCGGCCCATCTGACAGTGAAACACCAGCTCAGGGGCATCCAGGGGGGGGTTTGGGCACCCCGTATTTTGTCTGGAACTCAGCAGGGTCCAGCGCTAGGGCACTAGGGCACTCTCCACTGTATCAACTAGGAGAGGAGAGACAGGAAGTTTACAATACGGCTCAATTCACAATAAAATAAATATACCAAAATAGCTGGCTCAGTGACAACAACAATAAATCAATCCTGTTTAGCAAATTTTGGGCTGAATTATACCCATGTGAATTGGGGTTCATTATTTTTCCAAAGGTTTGGACTCCGGACAAGCAAATCCCAATTGGACCTGAGAGTGTAACTCAACTCAAGGACACCGACTGAAGCTCACCTGGAATATGGATTGATCCTGGAATGTGTCCTCTGTCTACCTCCTCTTTGGTCCATACATCAACCTTCTGGGCAGTTGTTCTTGGCCTGAAGGGCCTTGAGGTCAGAGTAGGAGATATCTTTATCTGTGGAGAAGTCAATTTTCTACATGCAACACCATGATGTCAAGGCTATATTTAGCCTAGTGCAAACTTAACATACATGATTTACAACTACCTTCATGCTGCTTCCTGGCACTGACCATAACATTTATTTGTGGAAATAAATGTGTAAGAAAACAAAAAGTATTCTACAACTGAGTCAGACAGTGAGATTGCAGAAATTGCCCCCAAAAAAGACAGTAGAAAAGTTGAGTCATTGCATGATAGCACACGACCAGCCACTTTCAAAGCACACATTGCCTATCAAATCCAAATATCCATCCCTAACTAGAACATTTTCTGACAAGATAGAACTGCAAAAGGGGGCGGAGTTGCAATCTACTACAGAGAGAGCCTGCAGAGTTCTGTCTTTCTATCCAGGTCTGTGCCCAAACAATTTGAGTTTCTACTTTTAAAAATCCACCTTTCCAGAAACAAGTCTCTCACCGTTGCCACTTGCTACAGACCACCTTCTGCCCCCAGCTGTGCCATGGACACCATATGTGAACTGATTGCCCCCATCTATCTTCAGAGCTCGTGCTGATCACTGCCTTATTGCTTGCGTCCGTAATGGGTCTGCGGTCAAACGACCACCCGTCATCACTGTCAAACGCTCCCAAACACTTCACCGAGCAGGCCTTTCTAACCGACCTGGCCCGGGTATCCTGGAAGGATATTGACCTCATTACGTCAGTAGAAGATGCCTGGTTATTCTTTAAAAGTGCTTTCCTCACAATCTTAAATAAGCATGCCTCATTCAACATTTTTGAACCAGGAACAGATATAGCCCATGGCTCACTCCAGACCTGACTGCCCTTGACCAGCACAAAAACATCCTGTGGCGTACTGCATTAGCATTGAATAGCCCCCGCGATATGCAACTTTTCAGGGAAGTTAGGAACCAATATACACAGGCAGTTAGGAAAGCAAAGATTAGCTTTTTCAAACAGAAATTTGAATCCTGCAGCACAAACTCCTAAAAGTTATGGGACACTGTAAAGTCCATGGAGAATAAGAGCACCTCCTTCCAGCTGCCCACTGCACTGAGGCTAGGAAACACTGTCATCACCGATAAATCCACAATAATTGAGAATTTCAAGAAGCATTTTTCTACAGCTGGCCATGCTTTCCACCTGGCCACCTCTACCCTGTCAACAGCCCTGCACCCCCCATTTCTCCTTCACCTAAATCCAGATAGCTGATGTTCTGAAAAAGCTGCAAAATCTGGACCCCTACAAATCAGCCGGGCTAGACAATCTGGACCCATTCTTCCTAAAATTATCAGCCACATTTTTTGCAACCCCTATCACTAGCCTGTTCAACCTCTCTTTTGTATTGTCTGAGATCCCCAAAGATTGGAAAGCTGCCACGGTCATCCTCCTCTTCAAAGGGGGAGACACTCTAGACCCAAACTACTACAAACCTATATCTATCCTTCCCTGCCTTTCTAAGGTCTTCGAAAGCCAAGTTAACAAACAGATCACCGACCATTTTGAATCCCACCGTACCTTCTCCGCTATGCAATCTGGTTTCCGAGCTGGTCATGGGTGCACCTCAGCCACGTTCAAGGTCCTAAACGATATCATAACTGCCATCGATAAGAGAGAATACTGTATTCATTGACTTGGCCAAGGCCTTCGACTCTGTCAATCACCACATTCTTATCGGCAGACTCAACAGCCTTGGTTTCTCAAATGACTGCCTCGCCTGGTTCACCAACTACTTCTCAGACAGAGTCCAGTGTGTCAAATCGGAGGACCTGTTGTTCGGACCTCTGGCAGTCTCTATGGGGGTGCCACAGGGTTCAATTCTCGGGCCGAATCTTTTCTCTGAATACATCAATGATGTCGCTTTTGCTGCTGGTGATTCTCTGATCCACCTCTACGCAGATGACACCATTCTGTATACATCTGGCCCTTCTTTGGACACTGTGTTAACTACCCTCTAGACGAGCTTCAATGCCATACAATTCTCCTTCCATAGCCTCCACTGCTCTTAAATGCAAGTAAAACTAAATGCATGCTCTTCAACTGATCGCTGCCTGCACCTGCCCGCCCATGCAGCATCACTACTCTGGATGGTTCTGACTTAGGTATTTGTAATTGTCCACATATTCTAGGTGTCTGGTTAGACTGTAAACTCTCCTTCCAGACTCACATTAAGCATCTCCAATCCAAAATTACATCTAGAATCAGCTTCCTATTTTGCAACAAAGCATCCTTCACTCATGCAGCCAAACATACCCTCGTAAAACTGACTATCCTGCCGATCCTTGACTTAAGCGATGTCATTTACAAAATAGCCTCCAACACTCTACTAGGCAAATTGGATGCAGTCTATCACAGTCCCATCCGTTTTGTCACTAAAGCCCCATATACTACCCACCACTGCGACCTGTATGCTCTCGTTGGCTGGCCCTCGCTTCATATTTGTCGCCAAACCCTCTGGCTCCAAGTCATCTATACGTCTTTGCTAGTTAAAGCTCTGCCTTATCTCAGCTCACTGGTCACCATAGCAGCACACGCTCCAGCAGGTATATTTCTCTGGTCACTCCCAAAGCCAATTCCTCCTTTGGCTGCCTTTCCTTCCAGTTCTCTGCTGCAATGACTGGAACGAATTACACATTTAAAAAAAAACCAATTCACTGAAGCTGGAGACTCATATCTCCCTCACTAACTTTAAGCACCAACTGTCAGAGCAGCTCACAGATCACTGCTCATATCCCATCTGTAAATAGCCCATTTAACTACCTCATCCCATACCGTTATTATTATTTTTTGCTCCTTTGCACCCCAGTATCTCTACTTGCACATTCATCTTCTGCACATCTATCACTCCAATGTTCATTTTCAAAATTTTAATTACTTCTCCACTATGGCCTGTTTATTGCCTTACCTCCCTTATCTTACCTCATTTGCACACACTGTACATTGACTTATTTTCTATTGTGTTATTGACTGTATGCTTGTTTGTTCCATGTGTAGCTCTGTGTTGTTTGTGTCACACTGCTTTGCTTTATCTTGGCCAGGTCACAATTGAAAATGAGAACTCGTTCTCAACTAGCCTACCTGGTTAATAAAGGTGAAATAAAAAATAAAAAAATCAACCTGGTGTTACACTGACAAAATCAATGATTGACATTTGATCCAATGTACTGTCGTATTATGGCTCACAGAGACCGATGACCAAGCGGCGCTGCGAACTGCACGAAGAAGGTAAATGCAGAATACAGTCGTAGAATACGCACTTACCTGAGTTTGCCATCTTGTTTATCGGTGCCCATTTGAATGGGATCTTCTCATGTAGTACTGTATTTCCTCATTCGTTCCATGTTGATTGTTTGAGCGGTAATCATTGGACGACATTCTTAAAAACGAGGCACTTCAGCCAGTATTGAAGCTATAGCCAATCAGACGGATCTTCAACAGCACATCATACTCAAGTTTCAAAATAAAAGTTGCATTACTGTAATAGGAACTTATATTACTTCCAACAATATTGATTTAGTTTTATCAAACTACTTCGTCCCTTCTGTTAAAAACAATCACTTACACAAACTCAGCCAAAATTATGAAAACACTTTTATTAGAAAAACAATTGCTTTTGTTATTCATCATGAGTATTCAGTTAGTTTGATTTATTCTACACATGAATCTGACTGCCATAACTGCCCTGTCTTGATCCTTCTGTACACAAGTTAATTTGCCAGCAAACAACCTGCAGTCTCTTTAGTCACAACGCCTCTTAAGATTTTGTTAGGGTTATTTAGTTCACAAAAGTCCAAAGTTCTTTAATTCCTATATTCATAAGTGCAGGATTCTGAACAACCTGAGCACAGTGCTGGTGAGTCACTGGTGAGTGAAGCCATTTTGGCTCTGTCCCATCCCAGTTGCTTTACTCCTACATTCTCTCTAGGGGTCGCCTGTGCTACTGAATCACTGTACCATCTGTAATCCCAACACTGGATCACAGCGTTCCCTCCTTGCTGTAGGAGGGGTTCCCCAGCCCCTTTGCTGAGTTTTCCCCTGTTTTACATGTCTGTCGCCTCCAGAGGACCAGGGTGACCAGGAAAAGGAGCAGAAGAAATCCCAGCCCCCCTCCGATAACCCCCGCCCTTAGGGCCAGGTTGGTGGCCTCAGGGGGGTCGTAGTGTAGGCAGGAGAGCTTCGAAGGGGCGCTGGCCCCCGCCATGTTCACCGCCTCCACACACACCTTGACTCCTGCCTCTAGTTCCCCCAGCACCCCGCTCCGAGAATCACTCCCGAACTGGAGAGGTTCTCCTCTTCCATCTTCGATCACGACCCGGTACCCAGATACCACAGAGGCAGGGGCGCACCACCGTATCTCTGCCCACCCATTAGCGCCTGGCACTAGCTTCTGGAGGTGTGGAGCATGAGGGGGCTCGCCTGCCCCACTTAGACCAGGGCAGAGGCATCCGGTCTGGGCAGAGAGCTGAGAGCAGGGGAGCTGGTTGTCCTGGCAGGGATGGTAGTCACAGGGCTTGGACTGCATCGGAACTAGAGTAGAAGCTGATGAGGCTTTGCTGTGGTTAGGAGGGAAATGGGAAGCATCCTCCTCAGTGTAGTCATCTTCGTCGTAGTTGAAGCCCACACCGGTAACGTATTGGATCTTGGGGTACGTAACTGGCGGGGAGGTGGGAACGGCATGTGTGAGAAGGGGGCGGGTGTTGATGAGGCGGGTGGGAAGCAGGTCAGGGGTCAGTAGTTGTAGAAGGAGCATTGCAGCCAAGTTCCAGCAGAATGACATCATCTCTGTGGAACAGAAATGGAAAGATTATAACCACAAGTCGGAATTACCTCCCACATTATTACCATGTGAACCCATACAGGAGGCACAGGATACAACAGACAGAAAGATATGAATGATAATGTACTGTAGGACAACGGGTTCACAGACAGCTCATGTACTGTAGGACAACCAGTTCACAGAGAGATAATGTACTGCAGGAAAACCGGTTCACAGAGAGATAATGTACTGTAGGACAACCAGTTCACAGGGAGATAATGTACTGTAGGACAACCAGTTCACAGACAGATCATGTACTGTAGGACAACCAGTTCACAGACAGCTCATGTACTGTAGGACAACCAGTTCACAGACAGATCATGTACTGTAGGACAACCAGTTCACAGACAGATCATGTACTGTAGGACAACCAGTTCACAGAGAGATCATGTACTGTAGGACAACCAGTTCACAGACAGATCATGTACTGTCGGACAACAGGTTCACAGAGAGATAATGTACCGTAGGACAACCGGTTCACAGAGAGATAATGGACTGTAGGACAACCGATTCACAGTGAGATAATGGACAACTGGTTCACAGAGAGAATAAACTAACAAACCTGATTCTCAAGGAGTTAAAAAAAGACAGAATTAATTCTGTACAAAGGTTACAAAGATGGACAATGCTGCCCACCACATTTAGTCACTATTGTACATAAAGCAGAGTGGAGTGGAGGCTGCTGAGGGGAGGACGGCTCATAATAATGGCTGCAATGGAACGAATGGAAGGGCATCAAACCATGTGTTTGATGTACTTGATACCATTCCACTTATTCCACTCCAGCCATTACCACGAGCCCGTCCTCCCCAATTAATGTGCCACTAACCTCCTGTGGTAGATAAGCATCCTGGGGTTATATAGGAGTTCCAAATGTATGTAGGTGAAGGGTCACTTGTTAGGGCTTTAATAATGAACATTCAATGGCTCAGATGAGTAACCATTAAAAACACAACAAAGGGAGGATGGAGTGTCCACCAGCTAGTGCTCTCTTCTCAGTTGGCAGCGTGCCAGACAAATCTGTGGGAACCCGAGCTGAACTCTCAACACATGCTGGTCCTCCATTTAGCTTCCACATACTTTCATCCACAGAATAACACAGCAACATTCTAAATGATTCAAGTTGTTGTATGGCTCAATCTGACTTGATGTTGACTAGGTTAATCAATCATTCATCAACTTTTTAGGTGGTTGTGAAAATGCAAGAAACATGAGTACAGTCATGCTCTCAAACATCACCATAGCAACCAAGTGAAAGAAAACTATAGCATACGAGCGAGTAGTTCATCTTTTACTTTACCTGAATTGTAGAATAATAGGATATCTAATGTCTCTTCCCGCAATCCCTCTTCACTCTTCTTTATTATTTTCTTAACTCTCACATCCTCTCTCTCTCCCTCCCTCTCTCTTTCTCCAAACCAGCGTATTCTTTTCTTCTCACCAAACTTTACCCTCCTTTTTAACACCCCCTCATTTCTAAACTCTGTGCTTCTCTCTCCCCCCCCTCTCTCTTTCTCTCAATTCAATTCGCTCTATCTCTCTCTCTCTCACTCCAGGTCTCCTTGGCTCTTTCCGTTAGGGGGGAGGGTGTACTGTTCGTATGTGTCCCTCCTTGCATACTAATTTACTCATCAGTAGCAGTAGGCAAGCTTGAGCTGGTTTGCTTGTGTGTGTCAGTGTGTTTTTCTAGGAGGAGGTATATAGTATGTTGGCTGTTCATGACATAATTGTATGAGAAAGTGCCCATGTATTTTTGTGTGTAATGTATATGCTTAGAACACGAGTTTGGGATCAGATCCTTTTAAAGCATGTGACTCACCTACTCACATTCCAGTGTGTGCAGGAGTGCGTCAGCGTGTGTGAGGGTGAATGCTTGAGTGTGTGAGGGAGGGAGGGAATGTTTGAGCATGCATGTGTATTGTTACAATCTCCATGGTGTGCATTGTTGCAGACCTGAAGGATAGGGGTTGGGCTCCAGTCCTTATAAGGAGTGCTGGCAAGGCGGACAAGCTGGGACATGACAGAAGTACCAGCATCTGACTGATAAAGAGAGCGAACCAGGAAATCAGAATCAGAGCAGGAATCACTTAGCTTCCTCTTTGTCCCATGCTACACCCCAAATACCACTGCTACCCAACACCTCACTGATACCCCCATACCCTGAGTTGTTATCTACTACTACAATCCACAACATGACACCTCATCTTGACTATAAGATGGGGTCACCTGATACTACCCCCAACATGTCAACTTAAACCTAAAATATTATGAGTTGTAACTTTATTGGTGGGTGTTATGCAAGGACTTGTCTATACTTCAAGTGAATCATTTATGTATGAAGATACAATGTATGTATCATGGAGTGAGACTATAGGTATACACCGTGTATTCGGAAAGTATTCATACCCCTTGACTTTTTCTACATTTTGTAATGTTACAGCCTTATTCTAAAGTGTATTTAAAAAAAGTTTTATTATCATCAAGCTACACACAATAGCCCACAATGACAAAGAAAAACATGTTTTTAGACATTTCTGCAAATTTATATATAAAGAAAAAAGCAAAAATAAATTTACATAAGTATTCAGACCCTTTACTCAGTACTTTGTTGAAGCACTTTTGGCAGCGATTACAGCCTCATGTCTTCTTGGGTATGACACTACAACTTTGGCACACCTGTATTTGGCAGTGGTGTAAAATACTAAAGGAAAAATACTTTAAAGTACTACTTAAGTCGTTTTTGGGGGGTATCTGTACTTTAATTTACTATTACTATGTACTTTTTACTCCACTATGTACTATTTACTCCAAACATTTCTCCTGGCACCCAAAAGTATTAGTTACAATTTGAATGCTTAGCAGTAAAGGAAAAAGGTCCAATTCACACACTTCTCAAGAGAACGTCCCTGGTCTTCCCTACTGCCTCACTCAACATAAATGCTTCCTTTGTAAAGTATGTCTGAGTGTTGGAGCGTGGCCCTGGCTGTCAAAAAAACGAATACAAAAATGGAATTGTGCCGTCTGGTTTGCTAAATACAAGGAATTTGATGTATAGCATTTACTTTTACTTTGTACTTTTATTCAAGTATGACAATTTAGTACTTTTTCCACCACTGTACTAAAGTCCATTTAAAATCTGAAATTTAAAAAAAACTTTTACTCAAGTAGTATTTTACTGGGTTACTTTCACTTTGACTTGAGTCATTTTATATTAAGGTATGCCAATTAAATACTTGTTCCACCTCTGTATTTGGGGAGTTTCTCACATTATTTTCTGTAGATACTCTCAAGTTCTGTCAGGCTGTATGGGGAAAGTCGCTGCACCCCTATTTTCAGGTCTCTCCAGAGCCACTCAAGGACATTCAGAGACTTGTCCCAAAGCCACTCCTGCGTTGTCTTGGCTGTGTGCTTAGGGCCGTTGTCCTGTTGGAAGGTGAACCTTCGCCCCAGTCTGAGGTCCTGAGCGCTCTGGAGCAGGTTTTTATCAAGATTCTCTCTGTACTTTGCTCCGTTCATCTTTCCCTCAATCCCGACTAGTCTCCCAGTCCCTGCCGCTGAAAAACATCCCCACAACATGATGCTGACACCACCATGCTTCATCGTAGGCATGGTGCCAGGTTTCCTCCAGACGTGACACTTGGCATTCAGGCCAAAGAGTTCCATCTTGGTTTCATCACACTAGAGAATCTTGTTTCTCATGGTCTGAGAGTCCTTCAGGTGGCTTTTGGCGAACTCCAACTGTGCTGTCATGTGCCTTTTACTGAGGAGTGGCTTCCATCTGGCCTACCATAAAGGCCTGATTGGTGGAGTGCTGCAGAGATGGTTGTCCTTCTGGAAGGTTCTCCCATCTCTACAGAGGAACTCTTGAGCTCTGTCAGTGGGACCAACTGGTTCTTGGTCACCTCCCTGACCAGTGGCGATTTTAGCATGTAAATCATGGTGGGGGAAACAAACATTTTTTGGGGGGGATGCATACCAGCAAAGCCACTACACAACACAACACAAACAAATACATGAATTGCACTATAACGGTGACAAACGGTGCCCACAAACTGTTAGGGCCGACATAAAGCTGTCCCAACAGCAGAGTCCCAACAGCAGTCCCAACACCTTACCACTGCTACACCTGGCTATCAGTAGAGCCTTGTCTGGCAGCAAAACAGTTCATTCAGCCTCATTTACTGCCTTTAACAAAAACATAGATGATATGGCTGACTTGCTTAAACAAATGTGTTTTCTACTGACAATTGAGATGTACAAACTATGACATAAGGGGACGACAAGCAGATAAGAGTTAATCTGTAATTTTGATTAAGACATTAATGCGCAAGCTTGGACGGACATAGTCAATAAAACTATTTGTTCAGCACTTTTGAAATGTACAGCAACAGAATTCAGAACACGTGCCATTCTTACAGTGTTCACCCTGTACATCAAGTCAGAACCATATGATAAATAAAGAGGGCATATAAGCAGACAATGAAAGCTCTTACAATATTCAATGATTACATTTCTCTAAAACAGGTTATAGGCTACATGTGCACCACCAATTCAGAACAGTACACGAAATTAAGAGGGAAAAATAGACCAAATTATTAGGGTGAGGCACATGGGCTTACTACACAACATACACTTAGTATTACTAGTATTACTTTCTTAGCTACAGTATACATATATCCCTGGCATATTACATAATTTATGCAGCTGCATACAATACATTTTTTGACTCACCTTGTTGTGCTGTGCTCACTTGAACAGGAAGGTGGCGCGGCATTCCTTTGTGAGCAAATTTTGTCATCAAACTTTGTCATCAAAGTCTGGCATTCTCTGGATTTATGGCGCTTTCAAGAGAAATGGGAACTCGAAAAAAACAAGGTTGAATCATGATGACATTGTTGGATGACCATTCAAAACGTATTTTTGTCGGATCTAGTTTTGTCCCGAGTTCCCAGTTGTTTTGAACTCACTGAAGTCAGATTTCCCAGTTCCAAGTTAACAGTTGTTTTGAACGCGGCAGAAATTATGTTGGATTGACAGCATGGCCAATTTTGAATGTTTATCATTTTAAACTTGGAAAAGAGACCCTTAAACCCAGACTTGGGACCACACAGCCACTGTATACACTGTATACACTCCACTGTATACCAGGCTAGTGATTGCTTTGCATGCCACGACTTCCACCGAAGGTGGCTCCTCTCCCTGTTCGGGGTGCTAGGGGTGCTGCATCTAGGGCGACCGGAGGAGCTTCCTCCTGCACCAGTTGTGGTCGGAGAGGGCACACTGCTGACCGGTGCTGGAGGAGCTCGTCTGGGAGTCGAGAGGGCAGACAGAGCACTGCTTGGACACCCCAGGTGAGTCAGCACCAGAATCCCCCAGAGCTCCCTGTTGGTCATATGTTTGTACTCCAGAGCTCCCTGTTGGTCATATGTTTGTCTCTTTTCCTGAGTTTTGACCCTCTTCCCAGCAAAAGGCGCTAGTCGATTCAGGTGCAGCTGGGAGTTTTATGGACCACGGGTTCGCTCATATGTTAGGGATTCTGTTGGTGCAGATAGGCCAACCCTTGCCCGTGCACTCCCTAGATAGTCGACCGTTAGGGTCAGGGCTGGTCAGGGAGGCCACGGTTCCACTGGACATGGTAACGCAGGGGGGTCAAAGGAGCAGATTAGTCTCTTCCTCATTAATTCTCCTGCGTTTCCAGTGGTGCTGGGGATTCCCTGGTTGGCTATTCACAATCCCAATATTTCATGGAAACAGGGGGCTCTTAAGAGGTGGTCAGAGGAATGTTCAGGTAGGTGTATAGGAGTTTCCATCGGTGCCACGTCGGTAGAGAGTCCAGACCAGGTTTCCACTGTGCGCATTCCCTCAGAATATGCCGATTTGGCTATCGCTTTCTGTAAAAAGAGGGTGACCCAATTACCACCTCATCAACGAGGGGATTGTGCGATAAACCTCCAGGTAAACGCAGCACTTCCCAGAAGTCACGTGTACCCACTGTCACAGGAGGAGAAGGTGGCTATGGAGTCATATGTCACTGAATCTCTGGGACAGGGGTACTTTCGGCCCTCCACGTCACCCGTCTCCTCGAGTTTCTTCATTGTGAAGAAGGAGGGAGGTCTGCGTCCATGCATTGATTATAGAGGTCTAAATTCCATCACAGTGGGGTTTAGTTACCTGCTACCTCTCATCGCTGCAGCGGTGGAATCATTTCACGGAGCACGCTTTTTCACAAAACTATATCTCAGGATATGGCCAGGTGGCTGCTCCCATTACCTCACTGCTGAATGGGGGACAGGTGCATTTGCGGGGGTCAGCGGAGGCGAGCAGAGCTTTTAGTCGTCTAAAGGCGCTGTTTACCGATGCTCCCGTATTGGCTCATCAGGACCCCTCTTTGGCATTCATTGTGGAGGTGGACGTGTCCGAGGCTGGGGTTGGAGCCGTGCTATTACAGTGCTCGGGCACGCCACCGAAGCTTCGCCCCTGCGCTTTTTTTTCGAGGAAGCTCAGTCCGGCGGAGCGAAACTATGACGTGACGTGGAGGACCGGGAGTTGCTGGCTGTGGTAAAAGCTCTGAAGGTGTGGAGACATTGGCTTGAGGGGGCTAAACACCCTTTGGACTGACCACTGTAATCTGGAGTACATCCGGGCAGCGAGGAGACTGAATCCTCGCCAGGCAAGGTGGGCCATGTTTTTCACCAGATTTCGTTTCACCATCTCTTATAGACCAGGTTCCTGTAACAATAAGGCCGACGCACTGTCCCGTCTCTATGATACTCGATCCTACTCCCATACTTCTGGCCTCATGTCTGGTGGCACCGGTGGTATGGGAGGTGGACGCGGACATCGAGCGGGCGTCACGGTTAGAAACCACGCCACCACAGTGTACAGTGGGCCGGAAGTACGTGCTGCTTGGTGTTCGCACAAATTGATCCGGTGGGCCCACACGTTACCCTCCTCGGGTCATCCGGGAATTGAGAGGACGGTGCAGGGTCTTAGGGGGAGGTACTGGTGGCCCACTTTAGCTAAGGGCGTGAGGTTTTATGTCTCCTCCTGTTCGGTGTGCGCTCAGAGTAAGGCTCCTAAACACCTGCCTTAGAGGGAAGTTACAGCCCCTCCCCGTTCCACAACGGCCTTGGTCACATCTGTCGGTGGACTTCCTCACCGACCTTCCCCCGTCTCAGGGGAACACCACGATCCTGGTCATTGTGGATCGGTTTTCGAAGTCCTGCCGTCTCCTCCCGTTGCCCGGTCTCCCTACGGCCCCGCAGACTGTGGAGGCCTTGTTTACCCACGTCTTCCGGCACTACGGGGTGCCTGAGGACACCGTTTCTTATCGGGGTCCCCAGTTCACGTCCCGGGTTTGGAGGGCGTTCATGGAGCGTCTGGGGGTCTCGATCAGCATGACCTCAGGTTTTCACCCCGAGAGCAATGGGCAGGTGGAGAGGGGGAACCAGGATGTGGGTAGGTTTCTGCGGTCGTAATTCCACCGCCTCCATCCTCTTCCTCGGGGTCGTCCTCGAGAACGGTGTCGGCGCGCGGCTCAGCGGTCGTTGTCACCGGTCTACTAGCTGCCACCGATCCCTTTTTTTTCCTGTTGGTTTTGTCTTGATTGTTTTCACCTGCTGCTTATTTTGGTTCATCAATGGTCTATTATGGTCTATTTAAACTTCCAATGCCCGCCTGCTTTTGTGCGGGCTTATTCCTACTGTCAGTGGTGAAGTTGTGAAAGCTACTGTAGATATAATGTGACTTGATGTCATTTTATCTGTGACCAATGACCTTGAGCCTACCTGGATGGGCACTTCTAATGTAATCCGATGGCAGCACCCAAGGGGCTTGAATTTTCAAGCTCTACCCTTAGATTTGGCAGTGACGTAGTCTCCCCATGAGTGACAGAACACTGAGACAATCACGGCGCACCTAGAAAGGATTACCCTCCGTATTTTCCACTAGCTGACCCACCACCACAGAAAGCCCTGAGATAGGCTGAAACACCTGCATTTTGGAGCTGCCTTACTCAAGAAAGCAAAAAAGAGACCATGTTTGTATGCAGCTTTATTAACTCAAGGATTTTATATATATTTTTTTACATTGTTTGCAAACTGATGTGACACGTACTAATATCAAAATAACATGCAAAACAGGCAACTGCCCCACCACATTTTGTTTGCAAGAAATATGATGTTCAAAACAAATGGGGCTCTGCCCCAACTGCCCTGAATGACGGGTCGCCACTGTCCCTGACCTAGGCCCTTCTCCCCAGATTGCTCAGTTTGTCCGGGCGGTCAGCTCTAGGACGAGTCTTGGTGGTTCCAAACTTCTTCCATTTAAGAATGATGGAGGCCACTGTGTTCTTGGGGACCTTCAATTCTGCAAAAAAAAAAATTGTACACTTCCCCAGGGCTGTGCCTCAACACAATCCTGTTTTGGAGCTCTACGAACAATTTCTTTGACCTCATGGCTTGGTGTTTGCCTTTTCAAATCATATCCAATCAATTGAAATTAATCACAGGTGGACTCTAATCAAGTTGTAGAAACAGCTCAAGGATGATCAATGGAAACAGAATGCACCTGAGCTCTATTTCGAGTCTCATATCAAAGGGTCTGAATGGTTATGTAAATAAGCAATTTTTATGGTTTTATACATTTGCAAGAATATTCTAGAAAACTGTTTTTGCTTTCACATTATGGGGTATTGTGTGTAGATTTATGAGGAAATGTTTTTATTTAATCCATTTTAGAATAAGGCTACTGTTGTGTTATTGTTTACATAACAAAATGTGGAAAAAGTAAATAGGTCTGAATACTTTCCGAATGCACTGTACAACTGAAGACATGAATCATGCTAACATGACATAACATAAATCATGCTAACATGACATCACATTAATCATGCTAACATGACATCACATGCCTTGAATCTATTCTACCGCGCTCAGAAACCTGCTCCTTTTACAATCTGTTCCGAACATACTAGACGACCAGTTCTTATAGCCTTTAGCCGTACCCTTATCCTACTCCTCCTATGTTCCTCTGGTGATGTGGAGGTTAATCCAGGCCCTGCAGTGCCTAGCTCCACTCCTATTCCCCAGGCGCTCCCATTTGTTGACTTCTGCATGTCCTGTTTCTATTTCATGCATGTTAACATTGGAAGCCTCCTCCCTAAGTTTGTTTTATTCACTGCTTTAGCACACTCCGCCAACCCGGATGTCCTAGCCATGTCTGAATCCTGGCTTAGGAAGGCCACCAAAAACACTGAAATTTCCATCCCTAACTATAACATTTTCCGACAAGATAGAACTGCCAAAGGGGGCGGAGTTGCAATCTACTGCAGATATAGCCTGCAGAGTTCTGTCTTACTATCCATTTCTGTGCCCAAACAATTTGAGCTTCCACTTTTAAAAAGCCACCTTTCCAGAAACAAGTCTCTCACTGTTGCCGCTTGCTACAGACCACCTTCTGCCCCCAGCTGTGCCATGGACACCATATGTGAATTGATTGCCCCCCATCTATCTTCAGAGCTCGTGCTGTTAGGTGACCTAAACTGGGACATGCTTAACACCCCAGCCATCCTACAATCTAAGCTTGATGCCCTCAATCTCACACAAATGATCAATGAACCTACCAGGTACAACCCCAAATCCTTAAACACGGGCACCCTCATAGATATCATCCTAACCAACCCGCCCTCTAAATACACCTCTGCTGTTTTCAACAAGGATCTCAGCGATCACTGCCTCATTGCCTGCGTCCGTGATGGGTCTGCGGTCAAATGACCACCCGTCATAACTGTCAAATGCTCCCTAAAACACTTCAGCGAGCAGGCCTTTCTAATCGACCTGGCCCGGGTATCCTGGAAGGATATTGACCTCATTCCATCAGTAGAAGATGCCTGGTTATTCTTTAAAAGTGCTTTCCTCGTCATCTTTAATAAGCATGCACCATTCAAAAAATGTTGAACCAGGAACAGATATAGCCCTTGGTTCCCTCCAGAACTGACTGCCCTTGACCAGCACAAAAACATCCTGTGGCATACTGCATTAGCATCGAATAGCCCCCGCGATATGCAACTTTTCAGGGAAGTTAGGAACCAATATACACAGGCAGTTAGGAAAGCAAAGGCTAGCTTTTTCAAACAGAAATTTGCATCCTGCAGCACAAACTCGAAAAATGTATGGGACACTAAAGTCCATGGAGAATAAGAGCACCTCCTCCCAGCTGCCCACTGCACTGAGGCTAGGAAACACTGTCAACACTGATAAATCCACGATAATTGAGAATTTCAATAAGTCATTTTCTATGGCTGGCCACGCTTTCCACCTGGCCACCCCTACCCTGTCAACAGCCCTGCACCCCCCACAGCAACGTGTCCAAGCCTCCCCCATTTCTCCTTCTTGCAAATCCAGATAGCTGATCGTCTGAAAGAGCTACAAAATCTGGACCCCTACAAATCAGCCGGGCTAGACAATCTGGACCCTTTCTTCCTAAAATTATCCGCCGAAATTGTTGCAACCCCTATTACTAGCCTGTTCAACCTCTCTTTCGTATTGTCTGAGATCCCGAAAGATTGGAAAGCTGCCACAGTCATCCTCCTCTTCAAAGGGGGAGACACTCTAGACCAAAACTGCTACAGACCTATATCTATCCTACCCTGCCTTTCTAAGGTCTTCGAAAGCCAAGTTAACAAACAGATCACTGACCATTTTGAATCCCACCGTACCTTCTCCGCTATGCAATCTGGTTTCCGAGCTGGTCATGGGTGCACCTCAGCCACGCTCAAGGTCCTAAATAATATCATAACAGCCATCGATAAGAGACAATACTGTGCAGCTGTATTCATCGACCTGGCCAAGGCTTTCGACTCTGTCAATCACCACATTCTTATCGGCAGACTCAACAGCCTTGGTTTGCCAAATGACTGCCTCGCCTGGTTCACAAACCACTTCTCAGACAGAGTTCAGTGTGTCAAATTGGAGGACCTGTTGTTCGGACCTCTGGCAGTCTCTATGGGGGTGCCACAGGGTTCAATTCTCGGGCCGACTCTTTTCTCTGTATACATCAATGATGTCGCTCTTGCTGCTATTGATTCTCTGATCCACCTCTACACAGATGACACCATTCATTCTGTATACTTCTGGTCCTTCTTTGGGCACTGTATTAACTAACCACCAGATGAGCTTCAATGCCATACAACTCTCTTTCCGTGGCCTACAACTGCTCTTAAATGCAAGTAAAACTAAATGCATGCTCTTCAATCGATTGCTGCATGTACCTGCCCACCCGTCCAGCATCACTACGCTGGACGGTTCTGACTTAGAATATGTGGACAACTACAAATGCTTAGGTGTCTGGACTCTCCTTCCAGACTCACATTAAGCATCTCCAATCCAAAATTACATCTAGAATCGGCTTCCTATTTCGCAACAAAGCTGCCAAACATGCCCTCGCAAAACTGACTATCCTGCCGATCCTTGACATCAGCGATATAATTTACAAAATAGCCTCCATCACTCTACTCAGCAAATTGGATGCAGTCTATCACAGTGCCATTTTGTCACCAAAGACCCATATACTACCCACCACTGCGACCTGTATGCTCTCGTTGGCTGGCCCTCGCTTCATATTCGTCGCCAAACCCCCTGGCTCCAGGTCATCAATAAGTCTTTGCTAGGTAAAGCCCCGCCTTATCTCAGGTCACTGGTCACCATAGCAGCACCCACCCGTAGCATGAGCTCCAGCAGGTATATTTCACTGGTCACCCCCAAAGCCAATTCCCCTTTGGCTGCCTTTCCTTCCAGTTCTATGCTGCCAATGACTGGAAAGAATTGCAAAAATCACTGAAGCTGGAGACTCATATCTCCCTCACTAACTTTAAGCACCAGTTGTCAGAGCAGCTCACAGATCACTGCACCTGTACATATCCCATCTGTAAATAGCCCATCCAACCACCTCATCCCCATACTGTTATTCAGTTGTTTTTTTTCTTTTTCCTTTGCACCCCAGTATCTCTACTTGCACATTCATCTTCTGCACATCTATCACTCAAAGGTAAGGCATATATTATATCGCTATTTCTGACTTCCGTGTCGCAACTGCCTGGTTGAAATATGATTTGTCATGCATTTGTATGCAGGGCCTCAGATAATTGCACGGTTTGCTTTCGCCGTAAAGCCTTTTTGAAATCTGACACCTTGGCTGTATTAACAAGAAGTTAAGTTTTATTTTGATGTATAACACATATATTTTCAAGAATGTAAAATATTTGAATTTAGTATTTTTGAATTTCGCGCACACTGTATATAGACTTTTTATATTGTGTTATTGACTGTATGTTTGTTTACTCCATGTGTAACTCTGTGTTGTTGTTTGTGTTGCACTGCTTTGCTTTATCTTGACCAGCTCACTGTTGTAAATGATAACTTGTTCGCATCTAGCCTACCTGGTTAAATAAAGGTGAAATAAAAAATAATATTAAGTCATGCTAACATGACAGCTCATAAATCATGCTGACATGACATCTCTCTGACAAGAATGGAAGAACACTGACAACACACACAGACACACATTCCCTTCAGCGTTTCCTCTTCTTTGTTTTGTTGTTAACTGCTACTTTAGTCTGTTTCTAACCAGATGGAAACATGGGACATGTCATATCTATAGGCAGGGATCACTGGGTATGTGAGTGCTGGTACTACTAATGCAGCAGGCCTAGAACACTTTATTATTAGAAACAATAAACACCTATTCATTCCATTTGTTTTCACAATGATGAATTGCCAACGGACTTTTAAGTGGATAATTCATCATGTACATTTCAATGAGGGAGTCTAGACTGTCAGTGACAATCAATGCTAGCTGCTGTCTGGCCACACACACTGAGATGAAACCATGCATGTCACGTCAGGAGACTGACGAGCACAGTGTGTCACACAAAATATTGTTTTATCTGAAAGTTTTCTGCCCGAGTGCGTCACCGTGTGCCAAAGACTACAGGTGACACCTTGCTTCCAATGCGAACCACACCAGGATCACAGACATCAGCTATGGAATAAACCAGTTAATTGAATTCTATAGAACAAACTGTATCGCTTTCAGAACCCTGAGGGTAAATCATTTGATGTGAGTCACAACAGTGTGATAATGGTTCTGCCAGCTCCACCCCATCCCTGCTGGATGCTGCATGTTCAGGCATGCTGAACACTACTTACATGACCTGCACCTCTCCCCCCCTCGCTCTCTCTCACCCTCTCTAACCCTCTCTTTCTTAACCTCCCTCTCTCCCACTAACCCTCTCTGTGTCTCTCCATCTCACCCTCTCTCCCACGCACCCTCTCTCCCACTAACCCTCTCTCCATCTCACCCTCTCTCCCACTAACCCTCTCTCTATCTCACCCTCTCTCCCACTAACCCTCTCTGTGTCTCACCATCTCTCCCACTAACCCTCTCTTTGTCTCTCCATCTCACCCTCTCTCCCACTAACCCTCTCTGTCTCTCCATCTCACCCTCTCTCCCACACACCCTCTCTGTGTCTCTCCATCTCACCTTCTCTCCCACTAACCCTCTCTGTGTCTCTCCATCTCAACCTCTCTCCCACTAACCCTCTCTGTGTCTCTCCATCTCACCCTCTCTCCCACGCACCCTCTCTGTGTCTCACCATCTTTCCCACTAACCCTCTGTGTCTCACCATCTCTCCCACTAACCCTCTCTGTGTCTCTCCATCTCACCCTCTCTCCCACTAACCCTCTCTGTGTCTCTCCATCTCACCCTCTCTCCCACGCACCCTCTCTGTGTCTCTCCATCTCACCCTCTCTCCCACTAACCCTCTCTGTGTCTCTCCATCTCACCCTCTCTCCCACTAACCCTCCCTGCGTCTCTCCAACTCACCCTCTCTCCCTCTAACCCTCTCTGTGTCTCTCCATCTCACCCTCTCTTTCTCACCTTCTTTCTTTCAGTCAGTTCCAGTCTGCATAATTCAGCCTTGATGAAATTAAATGTCTGCTTCCAGAATTCCCCCATATGGTTACATAAAGTCTGTATTTTCTCTGCTGGGAGACCACCCGCCCGCCCCCAGTCCCAGTCATTCCTCTGTGTTCTTGAGCCTGGATCACCCGCCTCCACCTCTCAGAGGAATTAAAGAATCCCAGAATCAACAGGAAATCATTGACCAACCTTCTCCTGGGCCCCTTGACCTTTGAGCCCTTACATGTGTGAATCGCTGGGAAAGTTCTAGAAACAGAACTCCCCAATCATTTATTTATAGGCCTCATAAAGGAGTGGGATGATGCTCCCACAGAGATAAATCGTAGAATGTAGTGATCTAATGATGAAATATATGATTATTAAACAACACCACCCAACAGTGTATCGACCCTGAGGGACAAAGGGTGCTTAGCTATAACCACTTAGCTAGCTATACACTGAGATAGGCCAGGTGAGGTGTTCATTTCAAAAGCAATTAAGACAGGATGTGATTGGGTATTGGCTTAAGATGTTTTCCAAGACATCCATAGGAATGTGACCCATGGATGTCGGACACTAGCTTGTTTCTACCTCGACATTGACCTAATTAGGCCTACATAAATTCAATCACAGCTAACCAAGAATCTTCATTTGGCTAAAGAGAGGTTTCTCCATCTCCCAACATGAGATTGGTCAATCAATCCTAACCACACTGTCAACTAAACACATCCTGTGTGTCAACTGTGGCATATTGGCCCCATCCAATGGTGAAAGTTAACTATTGCACACAATCACAACTGTGGTCTATGATTAGGGCCAGTTGTACACGATCACATCTGTGGCCAATGATTAGGGACAGTTGTACACGATCACAGCTGTGGCCAATGATTAGGGACAGTTGTACACGATCACAGCTGTGGCCAATGATTAGGGACAGTTGTACACCATCACAGCTGTAGTCTATGACTAGGGACAGTTGTACACAATCACAGCTGTGGTCTATGATTAGGGCCAGTTGTACACGATCACATCTGTGGCCAATGATTAGGGACAGTTGTACACGATCACAGCTGTGGCCAATGATTAGGGACAGTTGTACACGATCACAGCTGTGGCCAATGATTAGGGACAGTTGTACACAATCACAGCTGTAGTCTATGACTAGGGACAGTTGTACACGATCACAGCTGTAGTCTATGACTAGGGACAGTTGTACACGATCACAGCTGTAGTCTATGACTAGGGACAGTTGTACACGATCACAGCTGTAGTCTATGACTAGGGCCAGTTGTACACGATCACAGCTGTGGCCAATGATTAGGGCCAGTTGTACACGATCACAGCTGTAGTCTATGACTAGGGACAGTTGTACACGATCACAGCTGTAGTCTATGACTAGGGACAGTTGTACACGATCACAGCTGTAGTCTATGACAAGGGCCAGTAGTTTTGGTTGGTTATTTGTTTTATTTTATACCAGTGTTTTCACCATTATCCACTAGGTTTGCTGCAGGTAGAAAATCCTAGGAAATCCATCATTGTCTGGTTGTGTGTGTGTTCGGTGGGGAGGCTTCCTCTACCAATCTTAATTGCACAAAGCCGATTGTTTGGCAGGGAAAACTATTTGTAGACCAGTTACAAACCTGTCATTCTGCCCCTGAACAGGCAGTTGACCAATTGTTCTTAGGCCATCATTGAAAATAAGAATTTGTTCTTGCCTAGTTAAATAATGGTAGAATATTAAACAATACAAAAGCATACTCCCCGCACCTGCTTCGGTAAAAAGCTGAGAGATGGGGCTGGAGGAATGTAACCTCTTAAATTCATAGAGTTGTGGATGCAAAGACTGACCATCCATGATATCAAAATTATAGTTTCATTTTAACCATGTTTTGAGGCTCTATATATATATATATATATATATATATATATATATATATATTTTTTTTTTTACATTTACCTGGTGTAAACAAACTTATATTTGGGGTTCTGGTGGGGTATGAACTAAACTCATTAGGCATTTAAGTTATATTGTTGAAGAATATTGAGTACTTATAATTAAATGAAGTCCAAAAACTGCTGATTGACCCCTTTAAAGGGTAGAGTCAATGATAACAACCCGACCGGGCTTCGAACCCAAATCCGAATATCAAACCCACACATTAACCATTACGCCAAAAAGTTTAACAGGGACTGCCTGTGTGAATGCAAATATAGAAGCTTGCTTTTCAGGCCTCAGTTCTTCACCATTAGATGTAAATAACGTTTAAACGCTATTTATCCTGGTCTAAAACGCCGATGTAAACTGTGCATATTTGCTGATAAAATAGAAGGCCGTAGTGAAATTAAATCAGCTGCTATACACCGGATACAAAGTTGCGCAGAGAAATTGTTACATTGACACTTTTCCGCGATAAACTGTAGTCTTCTACAATAATTGTAAACTCACTCCATCAACGTCATTCACTGAGCTGCGGCTGCGCTTTCCAAAGTAGTTCGAGTAGTGTTTGTCAGAGACAGCGGAATGCGTGGGGGCGACATTCGAGTATTTTCGTAATCTCCCACTGCAGGAATGTTAAACCCGTTTCTGAGCTCCGCCATTGGTGACGAGGTCGTGGAGGCGGGGGCAAGCTTGTTGAATGAAGGTTGTTTTCTGTGTTGACACGGTGATCCTGAAAGCCCCCGGTCGATAGATCCACATATTCCAATGTAAAATTAAACAAATGAAAGAGGAGGAGCCGAAACTCATGTATTTACAGATTAGGCTACACGATGTAGAGTAGAGACTCCGTGCAGCGGGAGCACGAGATTGGCGAGCAGCAGACGGTTTCCTAGGTTGATTTACATTTTGCACGGAGCAGGAAAGCAAAAGTTAAATATTTTCTGGCGTCATCATTTCCCCTAGAAATAGGCTACGGGGACATCTGATACCATGATAAATAATACGTGCCTGTCCTTTCACGATACAATCGATTTTATAGCGACAGTTCGGATACTGCCATTGGTGCAGTGACTTCACTTTGTCTACTATCCTTGGAAGAGCAGAGCAGAAAGAAACCGACTTCGTTTTTATTATAGACAATCCTTGTCAATCAGTAGGCTACTGTCGCCATCTGATGCATGAGCGATGCAGCCAGAACACAACAGTAACCCCTATACTAGGCAGGATGAGAGGGGGATCAACGGGACAGGAGACAATCAGACCGAGGAGGAAGCATTGAGCGGCGAGCCGCCGACCGAACACTGTGATGAGGCTACTGCAGACTCTGAAATGGCGCACAACGGTGGTTCTCCCCAAGACCAGGAGAATCAGCAAGCACAGGAGGACCAGGGACAGGACCTGGGAGATGGCGAATGCAAGATCCCACATGAGGACAGCACTATCCAGCTAATAGAGGCTGGATGTCTCGATAGTAAACTCGGTGTGTCCCCGAATTCCCAGTCTCAGTCCTCGGCACCAGGGTTCGTCCCACCCGAGGGCGGGTTCGGCTGGTTAGTTGTTTTCGCTGCTACCTGGTGTAATGGATCCATTTTCGGGATACAGAACTCCTTCGGTATCCTCCACATGATGCTGGTGGAAGACCACGCAGACCCCAATGACAAAACGTCGCAGTTTAAAGTAGGTGAGTCTGTCCTGTGACTGTTGCACCTGTTAAAATGAGCCTACTGATGGTGACTTACTGTTGAAGATGATCGAGGATGGTCAAATAAACATAGCCAGAACCAGAAGAATGCTCAGCATTGTCTCAAGACGACATTGAAGTAAAACATAAAATGAAAAATGTCATTATTGATCATATCCATCTTTGCAGCTTCTACCCCCAAGCCATCTTTGCTGTGATGAGAATTTAGGCGACTACTTCAGTCTCATCATCATTATCATCTGTTTGAAGACTTCAAGTTAATATATAGACTATACCTAGGCCATATAGCACCAGAGTTTCCTTGCATTAACTTTCTGATCACGGCTCTAAGTCTGTCATACCGCTGGATGACATACCGTTCTCATGTTGTTGTCCTTATGTTCTCCTCATATTGTTAATGTATTTTCCACGTGACAAAGTCGCAAGTGTGTGTCACTAAAAGAAGCCCTCTGGTTGCCTGTCAGTTGTACCAAAGCCCCCTGTTGTATTGTGTCCTCAATCTTCACCTCTAACCTGTTTAGGACTTAATAGGCTTTTTTTTCCATAACAGACACATACAGCTCTTTTGCCTCACTACACCGGGCCGTATGTACTCACAAAGCATCTCAGAGTAGGCATGCTGATCAAGGATCAGTTCCCATCCTGTCCATGTGATCTAATGCATTATGATCTACAGTATGAGGAACAACTCTTAGTGTATACAGGCCCTGATGCATGCCAGGGATGTGCAGTTAGTTTGTTTTTCTATAAATGATTCACAATGGGTGAGAAGGGAGGAAGGACAGGCATTTTGGGATAGGTGAGGCTATAGTGTGTCCACGGCTCAGTTATCATTGAGCTGCAGCTCAGTTAGAGTTCATGTTTAACAGCTTAGTAGCCACCATGACACCTTGAGTTGTCTCAACCACTTAAATTGTTAGGATGAAACATGTTTGTGGCTATAAAGAAATCCAATTGTCTTCTCTCTAACACTCTCAATTCTCAGAATGGGTCTGATGTAGGCCTAGGTTCATTGTTAACTCTGTATACATTCTTGGAATGGAAGTGTACACATGCGCAGGTTTTCAACTGAAACTTTTAGGTCATTATCCACTGGAGAGTCCTTTCCTCGTTCCCAAAACAACAACCCCTGTGTAATCTGATGACAATTGTCAAGACCTCTCCCTCTCATTTTTTCCTTCGTTAAAACTTTTTAATGTTTGGGTCCATCCAGGATCCTGATTTCTAATCTTGAAAAAGGTGTCCACTGTTATCATATCAAAAGGGATTAGATTAGTGAGCTGCAGTCAGATCCCTAAGCAAGACTAGCTCGCCCCGGCAAACTTCGGCGCAGAAGGGGCTTATAGACTGCCTGGCACAGAATCACATTTCTCAGCTGAGCCCACCCTAAGTGCAGTGCCTAGGCCAGTACCCACTCCTAATACCTATTCAGAGTGAGACATAAAGTAGAATTTACATTGATGCGAACTCTGTGAAATCAATGCCCATTGCCAAGATGGCGCTGGAGAAGAAGGCTGATGTTTTACGTGTTCCTATCCAATTGTGTGTTTTTGTTGGGTTCTTTGCATTGTTTGTATCTTATTTTTTTAAACTTATTTTGTACATAATGTTGCTGCGACCGTCTCTTATGACCGAAAATAACCTCTGGACATCAGAACTGTGATTACTCTCCACGATCTGGAAGAATCCATATTTTCCTTTAACGAGTCCGACAAGCCCGACGTGAATGACATACTGCTTTCCCGGGAACAGGCCCAGATCCCCATCATTTGGGTGAAGAGAAGGCTGAGAAAAAGAGGCAGGAGGGCAGGCTGCCTTCTGAGAATTCATAGGCGATCAAATAAACCCCCACTGCCTTCCATTCTGCTAGAACATTTTGGGAAAATAAAATCGATGACCGAAGGGACATTCAAAACTGTAATATCTTATGCTTCACGGAGTCGTGGCTGAACGACGACATTATCAACATACAGTTGGTAATATACTGTATCGGCAGTATATACAGCGGCGTCTGGTAAGACAAGGGGCGGCGGACTATGTATTGTTGTAAATAACAGTTTGTGCACAATATCTAAGGAAGTCTCGAGGTTTCGCCTGAGGTAGTGTGGTCTACAGCTTATCATGAGATACTCTATCTAGCTAGAGTTTTCATCTGTATTTTTCGTAGCTGTCTACATACAACCACAGACTGAGGCTGGCACTAAGACCGCACTCAATGAGCTGTATTCCGCCATAAGCAAACAAGAAAACACTCACCCAGAGGCGGTGCTCCTAGTGGCCGTGGACTTTACTGACAATACCATAGGCTACTGTACTGACATTACAATAGGCTATTGTACTGACATTCCCATACTGACGTTACCATAGGCTACTGTACTGACGTTACTGTAGGCTACTGTACTGACGTTACCATACTGACGTTACCATATTGACGTTACCATAGGGTACTGTACTGACGTTACCGTAGGCTACTGTAGTGACATTCCCATACTGACGTTACCATACTGACGTTACCATAGGCTACTGTACTGACATTCCCATACTGACGTTACCATACTGACGTTACCATAGGCTACTGTACTGATGTTACTGTAGGCTACTGTACTGACGTTCCCATACTGACGTTACCATACTGACGTTACCGTAGGCTACAGTACTGACATTCCCATACTGACGTTACCATAGGCTACTGTACTGATGTTACTGTAGGCTACTGTACTGACGTTACCATACTGACATTACCATAGGCTACTGTATTGATGTTACTGTAGGCTACTGTACTGACGTTACCATAATGACATTACCGTACTGACGTTACCGTAGGCTACTGTACTGACGTTACCATACTGACATTACCATAGTCTACTGTACTGACATTAACAGGCTACTGTACTGACGTTACCATACTGACGTTACCATAGGGTACTGTACTGACGTTACCATAGGGTACTGTACTGACGTTACCATAGGGTACTGTACTGACGTTACCATAGGGTACTGTACTGACGTTACCATAGGCTACTGTACTGACGTTACCATAGGCTACTGTACTGACGTTACCATACTGACATTACCATAGTCTACTGTACTGACGTTACCATACTGACGTTACCATAGGGTACTGTACTGACGTTACCATACTGACATTACCATAGGCTACTGTACTGACGTTACCATACTGACATTACCATAGTCTACTGTACTGACGTTACCATATGCTACTGTACTGACGTTACCATAGGGTACTGTACTGACGTTACCATAGGGTACTGTACTGACGTTACCATAGGGTACTGTACTGACGTTACCATAGGCTACTGTACTGACGTTACCATAGGCTACTGTACTGACGTTACCATAGGGTACTGTACTGACGTTACCATACTGACATTACCATAGTCTACTGTACTGACGTTACCAAAGGCTACTGTACTGACGTTACCATATGCTACTGTACTGACGTTACCATAGGGTACTGTACTGACGTTACCATAGGGTACTGTACTGACGTTACCATAGGCTACTGTACTGACGTTACCATAGGCTACTGTACTGACGTTACCATAGGGTACTGTACTGACGTTACCATACTGACATTACCATAGTCTACTGTACTGACGTTACCATAGGGTACTGTACTGACGTTACCATACTGACATTACCATAGTCTACTGTACTGACATTACCAAAGGCTACTGTACTGACGTTACCATAGGCTACTGTACTGACGTTACCATAGGGTACTGTACTGACGTTACCATAGGGTACTGTACTGACGTTCCCATACTGACATTACCATAGGCTACTGTACTGACGTTACCATACTGACATTACCATAGTCTACTGTACTGACATTACCAAAGGCTACTGTACTGACGTTACCATAGGGTACTGTACTGACGTTACCATAGGGTACTGTACTGACGTTACCATACTGACATTACCATAGTCTACTGTACTGACATTACCAAAGGCTACTGTACTGACGTTACCATAGGCTACTGTACTGACGTTACCATAGGCTACTGTACTGACGTTACCATACTGACATTACCATAGTCTACTGTACTGACATTACCAAAGGCTACTGTACTGACGTTACCGTAGGCTACCGTACTGACGTTACCATACTGACATTACCATAGTCTACTGTACTGACATTAACAGGCTACTGTACTGACGTTACCATACTGACGTTACCATACTGACGTTACCATAGGGTACTGTACTGACGTTACCGTAGGCTACCGTACTGACGTTACCATACTGACATTACCATAGTCTACTGTACTGACATTAACAGGCTACTGTACTGACGTTACCATACTGACGTTACCATAGGGTACTGTACTGACGTTACCATAGGGTACTGTACTGACGTTACCATAGGCTACTGTACTGACGTTACCATAGGCTACTGTACTGACGTTACCATAGGGTACTGTACTGACGTTACCATAGGGTACTGTACTGACGTTACCATACTGACATTACCATAGTCTACTGTACTGACGTTACCATAGGCTACTGTACTGACGTTACCGTAGGCTACCGTACTGACGTTACCATACTGACATTACCATAGTCTACTGTACTGACGTTACCATAGGCTACTGTACTGACGTTACCGTAGGCTACCGTACTGACGTTACCATACTGACATTACCATAGTCTACTGTACTGACATTAACAGGCTACTGTACTGACGTTACCATACTGACGTTACCATACTGACGTTACCATAGGCTACTGTACTGACGTTACCGTAGGCTACCGTACTGACGTTACCATACTGACGTTACCATAGGCTACTGTACTGATGTTACCATACTGACGTTACCATAGGCTACTGTACTGACGTTACCATACTGACGTTACCATAGGCTACTGTACTGATGTTACCATACTGACATTACCATACTGACGTTACCATAGGCTACTGTACTGACGTTACCATAGGCTACCGTACTGACGTTACCATACTGACGTTCCCATACTGACATTACCATGGGCTACTGTACTGATGTTACCATACTGACTTTACTATAGGCTACTTTACTGATGTTAACATAGCTAATGTACTGACGTTCCCATACTGACATTACCATGGGTTACTGTACTGATGTTACCATACTGACATTACCATTGTCTACTGTACTGACATTACCATTGTCTACTGTACTGACATTACCATTGGCTACTGTACTGAAATTACCTTAGGCTACGTTACCATATTGACTCTACCTTACTGACGTTACCATAGGCTACTGTACTGAAGTTACCATACTGACGTTACCATAGGCTACTGTACTGACGGTACTGTAGGCTACTGTACTGACGTTGTCGTAGGCTGCTGTACTGATGGTACCGTAGACTACTGTACTGACATTATGGTAGGCTGCTGTACTGGCGTTGCCGTAGGCTGCTGTACTGAAGTTACCCTAGGCTGCTGTACTGACATCATGGTAGGCTGCTGTACTGAAGTTACCCTAGGCTGCTGTACTGATGGTACCGTAGACTACTGTACTGACATTATGGTAGGCTGCTGTACTGACGTTGCCGTAGGCTGCTGTACTGAAGTTACCCTAGGCTGCTGTACTGACGGTACTGTAGGCTACTGTGCTGACGTTGTAATTCTGTGGACCTAATTCTGATGATGCAGGTCATAACAAGATTCCCAGCACTTCAAGCCTCTTCCTCAACCCTTTCTTGCTCTCTCCCCACTTGTTTGTCCATCATGTATGTAAACAACTATCTTGCCTGCTCTATCCGCAGTGATTGGTGAAGTAATTTAATGAGCTTAATGTGAAAAAGTGTTGATTTCACATGTTAGGGAGATTACAGGGAGAATAGTGCGCTCACACAGTAAGTGTGGTCACTGTCTCTTTAAATAGCTAACAGTCTCCCCCTGGCATCTGAGGAACCACCATGCAGTCTGGGGCCTGAGAGGAGGGTGAGAAAAACCCTACAAAGATTTACTGGTACAGTACATACACCTTAGCCAACTACATTTAAACTCAGTTTTTCACAAATTCCTGAAATTGAATCCTAGTAAAAATTCCCTGTTTTAGGTCAGTTAGGATCACCTCTTTATTTTAAGAATGTGAAATGTCAGAATAATAGTAGCGATAATGATTTATTTCAGCTTTTATTTCTTTCATCACATTCCCAGTGGGTCAGAAGTTTACATACACTCAATTAGTATTTTGTAGCATTTAAATTGTTTAACTTGGGTAAAATGTTTCGAGTAGCCTTCCACAAGCTTCCCACAATAAGTTGGGTGAATTTTGGCCCATTCCTCCTGACAGAGCTGGTGTAACTGAGTCAGGTTTGTAGGCCTCCTTGCTCGCACATGCTTTTTCAGTTCTGCACACAAATTTTCTATGGGATTGAGGTCAGGGCTTTATGGTGGCCACTCCAATACCTTGACTTTGTTGTCCTTAAGCCATTTTGCCACAACTTTGGAAGGATGCTTGGGGTCATTGTCCATTTGGAAGACCCATTTGCGACCAAGCTTTAACTTCCTGACTGGTTTCTTGAGATGTTGCTTCAATATATCCACATCATTTTCTTTCCTCATGATACCATCTATTTTGTGATGTGCACCAGTCCCTCCTGCAGCAAAGCACCCCCACAACATGATGCTGCCCCCCCTGTGCTTCACGGTTGGGATGGTGTTCTTCAGCTTGCAAGCCTCCCCCTTTTTCCTCCCAACATAACGATGGTCATTATAGCCAAACAGTTCCATTTTTGTTTCATTAGACCAGAGGACATTTCTCCAAAAAGTATGATCTTTGTCCCCATGTACAGTTACAAACCGTAGTCTGTTTTTTCATAGCTGTTTTGGAGCAGTGGCTTCTTCCTTGCTTAGCAGCCTTTCAGGTTATGGTGATATATAGGACTCGTTTTACTGTGGATTATAGACACTTTTGTACTTGATTCCTTCAGCATCTTCACAAGGTCCTTTGCTGTTGTTCTGGGATTGATTTGCACTTTTCGCACCAAAGTACGTTCATCTCTAGGAGACAGAATGCATCTGCTTCCTGAGCGGTATGACGGCTGCGTGGTTCCATGGTGTTTATTCTTTGTACAGATGAACGTGGTACCTTCAGGAAATTGCTCCCAATGATGAACCAGACTCGTGGAGGTCTACAAATATTTTTCTGAGTTCTTGGCTGATTTCTTAGATTTTCCCATGATGTCAAGCAAAGAAGCACTGAGTTTGAAGGTAGGCCTTGAAATACATCCACAGGTACACCTCCAATTGACTCAAATGATGTCAATTAGCCCATCAGAAGCTTTTAAAGCCATGACATAATTTTCTGGAATATTCCAAGCTGTTTAAAGGCACAGTCAACTTAGTGAATGTACACTTCTCACCCACTGGAATTGTGATACAGTGAATTATAAGTGAAATAATCTGTCTGTAAACAATTGTTGGAAAAATTACTTGTGTCATGCACAAAGTAGATGTCCTAACCGACTTGCCAGAACTACAGTTTGTTAATTAACAAGAAACTTGTGGAGTGGTTGAAAAACGAGTTTTAATGACTCCAAACTAAGAGTATGTTAACTTCTGACTTCAACTCTACGTTCTCCATGTTTCCTACATTGTAGCAAGTTAGCATCTGATCTATATTCTACTGTAACCTGGACCGCGGTCCAACATATTGCCTGTCTTATTGACAAATATAATTTTGCCATGTTTGCTTACTGCTTTGGCCGGTGAAGATGACACATTAAATGGCTGCCAAGGGCAGTTCTCATATGAACAGGTCTCTCTTCTGTTGTCGTCCTCCCAACCATACATTCTAATGTTCATTGACCCATTACGCACACCAAATGGCACCAATATAATATATATATAGGGATTAGGGTGCCTTTTGGGATGCAACCCCACTCTGTTGGACCCAGAACAGACTGGAGACATTAAAGCTACCTTTATTTTAAAATACATTTTAGCTACCTTTACCTTTAAGACCCAGGGATGGTTTGCCCCAGAGGGTCAAGCATGTCTTTGTGTGCAGTAGTCAGAACACGTTAACCCCATTGGGCACAGTAGTACAACATGTTGTTGTTATCATAGTCATATATGCCTGAATCTCTATCCATGGCTGAGTAGTAATAATAATAGATTTATTTTAGTGTTTGTATTACAAATGGAATCTCAAAGTCGCATTAAAAAACATGGTTATTATTATACACTACAGGTTATATAAGGAGGATACAGCATGTTAATATTATACTAGATCAGCTGTTATTCTACAGATGATATGAGGAGGATACCCTCCTCATATAACCTGTAGAATAACAGCTGATCTAGTATAGTATTAACATGCTGTACCCTCCTCATATAACCTGTAGAATAACAGCTGATCTAGTATAATATTAACATGTTGTACCCTCCTCATATAACCTGTAGAATAACAGCTGATCTAGCATAATATTAGCATGCTGTACCCTCATATAATCTGTAGAATAACAGCTGATCTAGTATAGTATTAACATGCTGTACCCTCCTCATATAACATGTTAATATTATACTAGATTAGCTGTTATTCTACAGATTATACTGTATGTGGGTACAGCATGCTAATATTATACTAGATCAGCTGTTATTCTACAGCTTATACGAGGGTACAGCATGCTAATATTATACTAGATCAGCTGTTATTCTTCAGGTTATATGAGGAGGGTACAGCATGTTAATATTATACTAGATCAGCTGTTATTCTACAGGTTATATGAGAGTACAGCATGTTAATATTATACTAGATCAGCTGTTATTCTACAGGTTATATGAGGAGGGTACAGCATGTTGATATCTTACTAGATCAGCTGTTATTCTTCAGGTTACATGAGGAGGGTACAGCATGTTTCTACATGCTGATGAGCCCCATTGAGTACCCTACTGCATGTTTTATACAGGATATCAATTACAGCATGTGTGTGTATGTATAGATTAACTTTACTGTTATAGTCATGAGCACCAGGTAAATTAACAGTTTAAATCGAGGTTGACATGTTCTTCTGCAGTGCACACACGTTGGCTTCTGGAGGTTGTCAACAGGTTGGTTGTGAAAGGTTGCACAGAGGTTGTACACTGGTTGTAAATATGTTGCAAGCAGTGCATAGACAGGTTGCAGACATGTACTTCAGACAGACTGTCCAGACATCACAGACCCGTTATCAGTTGACATGCATGTACTGTAACAAGTACCATGTTGAAGGACACAGATTAAGGGATTCATCCTACCTTGTCTTTACTGTAGTTAATGACCCTCTTATCTGGGTAGCTCTCATGTTGCTTGGAAACGGCTTTGAAGTTACATTTTGACTGTATCAATATGGAAAATAATCCTGTTCATTTGTGGATTATAGTAACAATTTTTGCTTTCCTCAACCCATCTCTCACTACCTTCAATATCCCTCCCTCCACCACTACCTCTTCCTGACCTGTCCCTCCCTCTCCTCCCTGCCTCCAGCCTGGGTGGGGGCCCTGGCGATGGGCATGATCTTCTTCTGTTCCCCGGTGGTCTCCATGTTCACCGATCACTTCGGCTGCAGGAAGACAGCTGTGGGCGGGGCCACCATGGCCTTCATCGGACTCCTCAGCACCGCCTTCGCAAAGTAACAGAAACTTCTGTTCTAGAGCCCTCCTAGAACCCTCCAAACATTCTAGAATCATTAGAACACTCCCACACTGTTTATTACTATGACAACCCATCTACTCTAGAACTATTACAACCCATCTACTCTAGAGCCCCTCTAGAACCCTCCAAACATTCTAGAATCATTAGAACACTCCACACCGTTTATTACTATGACAACCCATCTACTCTAAAACTATTACAACCCATCTACTCTAGAGCCCTTCTAGAACCCTCCACAATCTTTAGAACTGTCCTTGTATGTTTTGCCACTCCTTTTGCACATCATTTACACGTCCTGCCCTCAGTGACTTGAGCATTACACATTCATGTTAGGGTGTCACAGGCTCTGTTCCAAAATGTACACTAACTTACTACTTATAAGGAAGTAAAGTATTGGATATACAGTGCATTAAGAAAGTATTCAGACCTCTTGACTTTTTCCACATTTTGTTACGTTACAGCCTTATTCTAAAATTTATTAAATCGATTTCAATCTATACACAATGGCACATAATGACAAAGCAAAAATAGGTTTTTAGAATGTATTACAAAATAAAAAAACTTGAACATCATGGCTTGGTTTTTGCTCTGACATGCACTGTCAACTGTGGGACCTTATATAGACAGGTGTGTGCCTTTCCAAATTATGTCCAATTAATTGAATTTACCTCAGGTGGACTCCAATCAAGTTGTCGAAACATCTCAAGATTGATCAATGGAAACAGAATGCATATGAGCTCAATTTTTAGTCTCATAGCAAAGGGTCTGAATACTTACGTAAATAAGGTATTTCCGTTTTTTATTTTTAATACATTTGCAAACATTTCTAAAAACCTGTTTTCGCTTTGTCGTTATGAGGTATTGTGTGTAGAGTGAGGAAAACAATTAATTTAATTTATTTTAGAATAAGGCTGTAATGTAACAAAATGTGGAAAACGTCAAGGGGTCTGAATACTTAATGAATGCACTGTATATTCTAGCTGCTAAGTTATGCTAGTGTGGAACAAAGCACAGTGGTGAGATCGCCTGCCTCTTCACCCGTTAGAATTGACATACATTAGTTTTCCAGTGTTTCATTACCTCTATCCCCTGCCCACCCAGGTCCCTCAGCCTACGGTATTTCACCTATGGGATCCTGTTTGGCTGTGGCTCGTCCTTTGCCTTCCAGCCCTCCCTGGTGATCCTGGGCCACTACTTCCGGCAGCGGCTGGGCCTGGCCAACGGCGTGGTGACGGCGGGCAGCAGCCTGTTCTCCATGGGCCTCCCGGTGCTGCTCACCAAGGTGGTAGAGCCGCTGGGCCTCAGCAGAACCTTCCAGATCCTCAGCCTCTTCATGCTGGTACTGTTGTAATGTGTTCAATGATAATCCATTACACATCCTGTTTATTTATGTTTTCCTGATTTTGAATGATGTGACTCGTTGAAGTAAACGTCAGATTCGACTTTGAACAACTGTTTATTTTCGTTCTTTTAAACTTAACAGGTCCAGGCCCTGCTGGCCCTGACCTTCAGACCCCTGCTGCCCCAGAGAGCTCCAATGGGACCACCAGAACCAGGGGGCCCCGCTGGGTCCACAACCCAGCCAGGAGCCCCTGCCCGGGGAAGCCGCTGGAGCAGGGCCCAGACCCAGGTCCGGAAGGCCTTTAACGTGAAGGTGTTCCACATCGTCACCTACCGGGTGTGGGCGTTCGGGGTGTCTACGGCTGTGCTGGGTTACTTTGTGCCTTACATCCACTTGGTAAGGGCTCAGGGACCATCAATACAATTTCTTCAAGATTTGACCATGTTCTTGATATTGTGCTGTATTTAGGGCACCGTTTTCACACCTACGCTGTGAGTGAAATTATAATGATAGAATTATAATAATCTGCAGCATAATTTATGATGTCACTTTTCTTTAACAATTTCCATTTAGAATGTTGCTGTGTGTTGGTTTACAGCGCAGCTGTGTTTGCGAGGGGGAAATAATGTCACCCTAACTGCTTCTAGTGTCAGCTTAATTGGCATCTTATCGTATGTAGGAAAACTAGACTTTCTGACCAAGAGTTCACCAAGTCGACTTAAGAGGAAATCTTGTGTAATATTGTGTTGCGTTACGTTGTGTGTTGGGTTAGGTTACGTTGTGTGTTGGGTTAGGTTACATTGTGTTGGGTTATGTCGTGTCATATTGTGTTGTGTTGGGTTAGGTTGGGTTAGGTTACATTGTGGTGTTGGTTAGGTTACATTGTGTGTTGGGTTAGGTTGTGTCATTGTGTTGTTGTGTTAGGTTACATTGTGTGTTGGGTTAGGTTACATTGTGTGTTGGGTTAGGTTACATTGTGTGTTGGGTTAGGTTACATTGTGTGTTGGGTTAGGTTGTGTCATTGTGGTGTTGGGTCAGGTTACATTGTGTGTTGGGTTAGGTTACATTGTGTGTTGGGTTAGGTTACATTGTGTGTTGGGTTAGGTTACATTGTGTGTTGGGTTAGGTTGTGTCATTGTGTTGTTGGGTTAGGTTACATTGTGTGTTGGGTTAGGTTACATTGTGTGTTGGGTTAGGATACATTGTGTGTTGGGTTAGGATACATTGTGTGTTGGGTTAGGTTACATTGTGTGTTGGGTAAGGTTACATTGTGTGTTGGGTTAGGTTACATTGTGTGTTGGGTTAGGTTACATTGTGTGTTGGGTTAGGTTACATTGTGTGTTGGGTTAGGTTACATTGTGTGTTGGGTTAGGTTACATTGTGTGTTGGGTTAGGTTACATTGTGTGTTGCGTTAGGTTGTGTCATTGTGTTGTTGTGTTAGGTTGTGTTGTTGTGTTAGGTTGTGTCATTGTGTGTTGGGTCAGGTTACATTGTGTGTTGGGATAGGCTACATTGTGTGTTGGGTTAGGTTACATTGTGTGTTGGGTTAGGTTACATTGTGTGTTGGGATAGGCTACATTGTGTGTTGGGATAGGCTACATTGTGTGTTGGGTTAGGTTACATTGTGTTTTAGGTTAGGTTGTCAGACAGACCCACTTATCTAAAATAAGCAGCTAGTGACATTGTTGCATGGTGATGTGAGGAATATCAAGGAGACACCTTGTCACAGCAGTATCTTATGTTAAAAATCACAGAGGGAAGAGGAAGGAGGACAGAAGGAGAGAGAGAGAGAGGGAGGGAGGGACAGAGAGCGAGGGAAGAGAAGGGGGCGGTAGATGTGTAGTGTGAAGTTCTGCTACACAAGTCAGATGTTTAGGCAGCCTCCCCACTGCCTGTTCTGTTTTCTCAGGCCCCAGAGCCAGTCCTGTTTTCTCAGGCCCCAGAGCCTGTTCTGTTTTCTCAGGTCCCAGAGCCTGTTCTGTTTTCTCAGGCCCCAGAGCCTGTTCTGTTTTCTCAGGCCCCAGAGCCTGTTCTGTTTTCTCAGGCCCCAGAGCCAGTCCTGTTTGCTCAGGCCCCAGAGCCAGTCCTGTTTGCTCAGGCCCTTCACATGTTTCCTCAGGGAGAGAAGCTTCTGATCAGGAATGGACTTCAGAGGGTTTTGTGTTTTGGATCAGATTCAGGTGTTGGGCGGAGAGGAGAGAAAGGAAATCACTCACCTATAGCTCCGCCCCTTCCTGCTTCATTGTTGACAGTTCTTCTGACAGTGGGACGTTGATGAACAAATGTGTTATTCCAAGGAATGGTTATGGAAATTTGAAATGTTATAAGGAGAAAATATCCCTGTTTCTCCATTGAAATCCCTTCACTAAGAATCCCATTGATTATTTCAACATGGGAATAACACACATGAACGAATCCATGAGGACATATCAAGAAATTACTACGCATTTGATGTGCAATTCTGTATTTTGTTTGGCTATTTTGTTTGGCTGCGTCCAACCCCTCAGGGTGTGTATGAATCCAGGGGGCTTGGTTTGGCTGCTTCCAACTCCTCAGGGGATGTATGTATCCAGGTGGCTTGGTTTGGCTGCTTCCAACCCCTCAGGGGGTGTATGTATCCAGGGGGCTTGGTTTGGCTGCTTCCAACTCCTCAGGGGATGTATGTATCCAGAGGGCTTGGTTTGGCTGCTTCCAACTCCTCAGGGGATGTATGTATCCAGGGGGCTTGGTTTGGCTGCTTCCAACTCCTCAGGGGTGTATGTATCCAGGGGGCTTGGTTTGAAAGCAGCAATGGACATTTTATTTTTTTCACCCCTTTTTCTCCCTAATTTCGTGGTATCCAATTGGCCAACTGCGCCAGGCCCGCAACAGGAGTCGCTAGTGCATGTTGAGACAAGGATATCCCTGCCGGCCAAACCCTCCCTAACCCGGACGACGCTGGGCCAATTGTGCGCCGCCCCATGGGCCTCCCGTTCGCGGCCGGCTGCGACAGAGCCTGGACTCGAACCCACACAACCCAACAGCTAGCACTGCGATGCAGTGCCTTAGACCAATGCGCCACTCGGGAGGCCCTAAGCAATGGACATTTTAAAGTATTCCTCTTGTTCTTTTCCACCAGATGAACTTCGTGAAGGAGCAGTTCAAGGAGCCCCAGAAGGAGTGGATCCTGTTGGTGTGTATAGGAGCCTCATCTGGCGTGGGACGCCTCCTCTTCGGGAAAGTAGGAGACCTCATTCCCGGAGCCAAGAAGATCTGGATGCAGGTGAGGTAACCCTCTTCGGCATTCAATTGTCAGCTTAATTGGAACCAATTCAGATGTTTAAATATGGGTAAGCACGTCAGCCACATCCTCTTGGTTTTTTCCTCTGGATGGTGACGGTTACTAAATACTTCAAATCCATGACTATTTCAAATACATACAATACCGTTCAAAAGTTTGGGGTCACTTAGAAATGTCCTTGTTTTTTAAAGAAAATACCATTTGTTGTACTTTAAAATAATATCAAATTGATCAGAAATACGATGTACAGTTGTGGCCTAAAGTTTTGAGAATGACACATATACATTTTCACAAAGTCTGCTTCCTCAGTTTGTATGATGGCAATTTGCATATACTCCAGAATGTTATGAAGAGTGATCAGATGAATTGCAATTAATTGCAAAGTCCCCCTTTGCCATGCAAATTAATTGAATCCCAAAAAACATTTCCACTGCATTTCAGCCCTGCCACAAAAGGACCAGCTGACATCATGTCAGTTATTCTCTTGTTAACACAGGTGTGAGTGTTGACGAGGACAAGGCTGGAGATCACTCTGTCATGCTGATTGAGTTCGAATAACAGACTGGAAGCTTCAAAAGGAGGGTGGTGCTTGGAATCATTGCTCTTCCTCTGTCAACCATGGTTACCTGCAAGGAAACACGTGCCGTCATCATTGCTTTGCACAAAAAGGGCTTCACAGGCAAGGATATTGCTGCCAGTAAGATTGCACCTAAATCGACCATTAATCGGATCATCAAGAACTTCAAGGAAAGCGGTTCAATTGTTGTGAAGAAGGCTTCAGGGCGCCCAAGAAAGTCCAGCAAGCGCCAGGATCGTCTCCTAAAGTTGATTCAGCTGCAGGATCGGGGCACCACCAGTACAGAGCTTGCTCAGGAATGGCAGCAGGCAGGTGTGAGTGCATCTGCACGCACAGTGAGGTGTCAAGAAGGGCAGCAAAGAAGCCACTTCTCTCCAGGAAAAACATCAGGAACAGACTGATATTCTGCAAAAGGTACAGGGATTGGACTGCTGAGGACTGAGGTAAAGTCATTTTCTCTGATGAATCACCTTTCCGATTGTTTGGGGCATCCGTAAAAAAGCTTGTCCGGAGAAGACAAGGTGAGCGCTACCATCAGTCCTGTGTCATATGCCAACAGTAAAGCATCCTGAGACCGTTCATGTGTGGGGTTGCTTCTCAGCCAAGGGAGTGGGCTCACTCACAATTTTGCCTAAGAACACAACCATGAATAAAGAATGGTACCAACACATCCTCCGAGAGCAACTTCTCCCAACCATCCAGGAACAGGAACAATGCCTTTTCCAGCATGATGGAGCACCTTGCCATAAGGAAAAAGTGATAACCAAGTGGCTCGGGGAACAAAACATGGACCCAAAATATCTATGTCCAGGAAACTCCCCAGCCCTGAATCCCATTGAGAACTTGTGGTCAAACCTCAAGAGGCGGGTGGACAAACAAAAACCCACAAATTCTGACAAAGTCCCAAGCATTGATTATGCAAGAATGAGCTGCCATCAGTCAAGATGTGGCCCAGAAGTTAATTGACAGCATGCCAGGGCGGATTGCAGAGGTCTTGAAAATAAAGGGTCAACACTGCAAATATTGACTCTTTGCATCAACTTCATGTAATTGTCAATAAAACCTTTGACACTTATGAAATGCTTGTAATTATCCTTCAGTATTCCATAGTAACATCTGACAAAATTATCTAAAGACACTGAAGCAGCAAACTTTGTGAAGATTTATATTTGTATCATTCTCAAAACATTTGGCCACGACTGTAGACATTGTTAATGTTGTAAATGACTGACTATTGTAGCTGGAAATGGCTGATTTTTAATGGAATATCTACATAGGTGTACAGAGGTCCATTATCAGCAACCATCACTCCTGTGTTCCAATGGCACGTTGTGTTAGCTAATCCAAGTTTATCATTTTAAAAGGCTAATTGATCATTAGAAAACACTTGCAATAATGTTAGCACAGCTGAAAACTGTTGTCCTGATTAAAGAAGCAATTATAACTGGCCTTCTTTGGACTAGTTGAGTATCTGGAGCATCAGCATTTGTGGGTTTGATTACAGGCTCCAAATGGCCAGAAACAAATAACTTTCTTCTGAAACTCGTAAGTCTATTCTTGTTCTGAGAAATGAAGGCCATTGCGAGAAATTTCCAAGAAACTGAAGATCTGGTACGACGCTGTGTACTACTCCCTTCACAGAGCAGCGCAAACTGGCTCTAACCAGAATAGAAAGAGGAGTGGGAGGCCCCGGTGCACAACTGACCAAGAGGGCAAGTACATTGGTGTCTAGTTTGAGAAACAGACGCCTCACAAGTCCTCAATTGGCAGCTTCATTAAATAGTACCCACAAAACACCAGTCTCAACGTCAACAGTGTAGAGGCGACTCCGGGATGCTGGCCTTCTAGGCAGAGTTCCTCTGTCCAGTGTCTGTGTTCTTTTGCCCATCTTAATCTTTCCTTTTTTTGGCAAGTCTGAGATATGGCTTTTTCTTTGCAACTCTGCCTAGAAGGCCAGCATCCCAGATTTTCTCATGATGTCAAGCAAAAAGGCACTGAGTTTGAAGGTAGGCCTTGAAATACATCCACATGTACACCTCCTATTGACTCAAATTATGTCAATTAGCCTATCAGAATCTTCTAAAGCCACAACATCATTTTCTGGAATTTTCCAAGCTGTTTAAAGGCACAGTCAACTTTAGTGTATTTAAACTTCTGACCCACTGGAAATGTGATACAGTGAATTATTAGTGAAATAATCTATCTGGTAACAATTGTTGGAAAAATGACGTGTGTCATGCACAAAGTAGGTGACCTAACCGACTTGCCAAAACTATAGTTTGTTAACAAAAGATTTGTGGAGTGGTTGAAAACGAGTTTTAAAGACTCCAATCTAAGTGTATGTAACCCCCCCCCCCCCCCCCCCCCCCAAAAAAAAAATACAAGGACATTTCTAAGTGACCCCATTCTTTTGAACGGTAGTGTAAGTAAAATACTCACTGCGCTTGATAAAATGGTTGATTGAAGTGGTTGAAAGTATTTAACATGGACTTGACCCAAGTTGTTTGCCATGTTGGTCAGTTGCTTTGTTGTTTCTGTATGAAGTGAAAGAGTGTATAAGGGAGAAGGTATTAGTCTGGAGAGATATTGGACAACATTAACCTAAGACTCTTCTCTCCGACACGTTACACAATGCCACCCAAAGTGAAATGTACGCCCACACCACTATTTCAAGTGTCTGCTAAATGGCATTAATTATTGCGTGTTTTTTGTCCCTGCTCTTCTCTCCCCCAGTCGGTGTCGTTCATGGTGCTGGGGCTGATGTCCATGATGATCCCCCAGTGCACGGTGTTTGAGGGGCTGATTGTGGTGTGTGTGTTCCTAGGGCTGTGTGATGGCTGCTTCATCACCATCATGGCTCCTATAGCCTTTGAGCTGGTGGGCCCCATGCAGGCCTCGCAGGCTATAGGATACCTACTGGGACTCATGGCCCTGCCCATGACCGCAGGACCCCCCATCGCTGGTGAGTACTATCGAACCGATATCGGTTCCTTGGTTACTAAACACTGACCTCCAAACATTTTGAATGGCAGGTGATAAAGAGATGGTTTACTTCTATGTGACAGGCAATTGCTGCTGAGTATCACCTCAACTTGGGAGTGGAAGCCAACGTGATAAATAGATGGTTAGTTTCTCCTCTACAGGAACCGATTCCTTCCCAACGAGAAAAGTCAAGTCTCGAGCTAGCATAGTAGTACCATATATAGTGCCTTTGGAAAGTATTCAGACCCCTTGACTTTTTCTACATTTTGTTACGTTACAGCCTTATTCTAAAATAGATTAAATAAAAAAAAACATCCTCAGCAATCTACACACAATACCCTACAATGACAAAGCAAAAACAGTTTTTGTTAAGGTACCAAAAAATATCTGCGGCATTGAAGGTCCCCAAGAACACAGTGGCCCCCATCATTCTTAAATGGAAGAGGTTTGGAACCACCAAGACTCTTCCTAGAGCTGGCCGTCCGACCAAACTGAGCAATCTGGGGAGGTGACCAAGAACCCGATGGTCAGTCTGACAGAGCTCAAGAGTTCCTCTGTGGAGATGGGAGAACCTTCTAGAAGGACAACCATTTCTGCAGCACTCCAACAATCGGCCTTTATGGTAGAGTGGCCAGACTGAAGCCACTCCTCAGTAAAAGGCACATGACAGCCCACTTGGAGTTTGCCAAAAGGCACCTAAATGACTCTTTAGACCATGAGAAACAAGATTCTCTGGTCTGATGAAACCAAGATGAAACTCTTTGGCCTGAATGCCAAGCGTTGCTTCTAGAGGAAACCTGGCACCATCCCAACGGTGCATCATGCTGTTGGGATGTTTTTTAGCAGGAGGGACTGGGAGACTAGTCAGGATAGAGGTTAAACTAGTCAGGATAGATTAAACACCTGCTCCAGAGCGCTCAGGACTCAAACTGGGGGCGAAGGTTCACCTTCCAACAGGACAACGACTCTAAGCACACAGCTAAGACAGCACAGGAGTGGCTTCGGGACAAGTCTCTGAATGTCCTTGAGTGGCCCGGACTTGAACTCGATCGAACATCTCTGGAAAGACCTGAAAATAGCTGTGCAGCGACGCTCCCAATCCAACCTAACAGAGCTTGAGAGGATCTGCAGAGAAGAATGGGAGAAACTCTCCAAACACAGGCGTGTCAAGCTTGTAGCGTCATACCCAAGAAGTCTTGATGCTGTAATAGCTGCCAAAGGTCTGAATACATATGTAAATATATATATATATAAAAAAAAAATCATAAAATCATGTTTTTGCTTTGTCATTATGGGTTATTGTGTGTAGATTGATTAGGGAAAAAAAAAACATTTTAGTCAATTTTAGAATAAGGCTGTAACCTAGCAAAATATGGAAAATGTCAAAGGGTCTGAATAATTTCCAAAGGCACTGTAAGTCATTTGAGGAGAGCCACATTCCATATGGAATTATAAATGGGGTAGGATTAAAATAATGTATTTTGTGTTTATCATGCCGTTGAGCTGACATGTCTCCTCCATATACATACGTATATTCACTGCGTTTATGTACGTCATTGGTCTTGGTTCTGAATGTAGCTGGTCTATAGAGTAAATAGAGTGAGTGTGCATCCCGAATGGCACCTTATCCCCTTTAGAGTGCACTATTTTTCACCAGGACCCATAGAGCTCTGGTCAAATGTAGTGTACTATATAGGGAATAGGGTGAAATTTGGGATTCACCCTGAGTAAAGTGGCTGAGTTCCAGGGCTGGTAATTTGTTACAGCGGGAGTAGTAGTCTCGGATAGTGGGTAGTTTAGCGATGGGTTGTAGACATTATGGCTGCATTTATGGGGCTCTGCTACTCTCTACTGCCACTCTTCAGGCTCCACTGCCACTCGCCACATTTCTGTTCAGACCACCAGGGTGCTGTTCAGAGTGATGCAATGATTCTGATAGAAATGTATTACGTAGAACAAGTATCAGTCATGTTGAATAGGGAGTCATATGTCTATCTGCACAATTCAGAATAGTTTTCTCTGGCTGAAAACACTCCAGAGATCCCAGTGAGAAGGAGGAGGAATCATGCCCCGTCAGTCTGCAGCAGGAGCACCCAGACTGGACATAAGCCTGTCTGCTCGCCTCCCGGCAGACCTGGGTTCAAATAGTGTTAGATATATTTTTTTATACTTTGAGCTTTGCTTGAGTCTGCCTTGAGTGCCAGATGTGCGGGGTTTGCAGACTACACTTTAGTAGACTGGATAATTGATTAAATCACACCAGGCAAGCTCAATCAAGCATGACTTAAGTAATTGAAAGATTCTAAATAATATTTAAACCCGGGTCTGTCTCCCAGCTCGTCCTCCTTCTCAGAGCCTCAGTGTTCTGTATTGACATTGCGTCCTGTGAGGCCTGGCTGAATCTCTCTCTCTCTCTCTCTCTTTATTTCTTTCTTTTCTTAGTGCCAGATGTTGGAGGAATTATCTGTCATTTTCAGTTCTTGCTTATGGCAGGGCCACATAGCTAGCTAGCTCCTGACTGAATATTTTGGCCAGTGTTGCCCATCACCCTGGACATACACTAGACACACTTTGCTGAGGAACGTTTTATCAAAATGTACCCCAATTTAGTGGTACACATGGTTTCTATGGTTACCCTGTAAAAATTATCAAGCAAAGACATGCCCCTAGCTGGCGCCTGACTGCTGATGCTGTACCATCTGACAGCCCTCCAGAATAATAAACTATTTCTTAGCTTCTTATACATTTTTAAGACCGTTAATTATAAGTTCTGAGCAAGTTCCTGGAATAAAACAAACAAACAGGTAAAACAACTTGAATCACCAAGATAGTGGGTGAATAGCAAATCAAATCAAATCAAATCAAATCAAATTTTATTTGTCACATACACATGGTTAGCAGATGTTAATGCGAGTGTAGCGAAATGCTTGTGCTTCTAGTTCCGACAATGCAGTAATAACCAACAAGTAATCTAACTAACAATTCCAAAACTACTGTCTTGTACACAGTGTAAGGGGATAAAGAATATGTACATAAGGATATATGAATGAGTGATGGTACAGAGCAGCATAGGCAAGATACAGTAGATGGTATCGAGTACAGTATGTACAAATGAGATGAGTATGTAAACAAAGTGGCATAGTTTAAAGTGGCTAGTGATACATGTATTACATAAGGATACAGTCGATGATATAGAGTACAGTATATACGTATGCATATGAGATGAATAATGTAGGGTAAGTAACATTATATAAGGTAGCATTGTTTAAAGTGGCTAGTGATATATTTACATCATTTCCCATCAATTCCCATTATTAAAGTGGCTGGAGTTGAGTCAGTGTCAGTGTGTTGGCAGCAGCCACTCAATGTTAGTGGTGGCTGTTTAACAGTCTGATGGCCTTGAGATAGAAGCTGTTTTTCAGTCTCTCGGTCCCAGCTTTGATGCACCTGTACTGACCTCGCCTTCTGGATGATAGTGGGGTGAACAGGCAGTGGCTCGGGTGGTTGATGTCCTTGATGATCTTTATGGCCTTCCTGTGACATCGGGTGGTGTAGGTGTCCTGGAGGGCAGGTAGTTTGCCCCCGGTGATGCGTTGTGCAGACCTCACCACCCTCTGGAGAGCCTTACGGTTGAGGGCGGAGCAGTTGCCGTACCAGGCGGTGATACAGCCCGCCAGGATGCTCTCGATTGTGCATCTGTAGAAGTTTGTGAGTGCTTTTGGTGACAAGCCGAATTTCTTCAGCCTCCTGAGGTTGAAGAGGCGCTGCTGCGCCTTCTTCACAATGCTGTCTGTGTGTGTGGACCAATTCAGTTTGTCTGTGATGTGTATGCCGAGGAACTTAAAACTCTCCACTACTGTTCCATCGATGTGGATAGGGGGGTGTTCCCTCTGCTGTTTCCTGAAGTCCACAATCATCTCCTTAGTTTTGTTGACGTTGAGTGTGAGGTTATTTTCCTGACACCACACTCCGAGGGCCCTCACCTCCTCCCTGTAGGCCGTCTCGTCGTTGTTGGTAATCAAGCCTACCACTGTTGTGTCGTCCGCAAACTTGATGATTGAGTTGGAGGCGTGCGTGGCCACGCAGTCGTGGGTGAACAGGGAGTACAGGAGAGGGCTCAGAACGCACCCTTGTGGGGCCCCAGTGTTGAGGATCAGCGGGGAGGAGATGTTGTTACCTACCCTCACCACCTGGGGGCGGCCCGTCAGGAAGTCCAGTACCCAGTTGCACAGGGCGGGGTCGAGACCCAGGGTCTCGAGCTTGATGACGAGCTTGGAGGGTACTATGGTGTTGAATGCCGAGCTGTAGTCAATGAACAGCATTCTCACATAGGTATTCCTCTTGTCCAGATGGGTTAGGGCGGTGTGCAGTGTGGTTGAGATTGCATCGTCTGTGGACCTATTTGGGTGGTAAGCAAATTGGAGTGGGTCTAGGGTGTCAGGTAGGGTGGAGGTGATATGGTCCTTGACTAGTCTCTCAAAGCACTTCATGATGACGGAAGTGAGTGCTACGGGGCGGTAGTCGTTTAGCTCAGTTACCTTAGCTTTCTTGGGAACAGGAACAATGGTGGCCCTCTTGAAGCATGTGGGAACAGCAGACTGGTTTAGGGATTGATTGAATATGTCCGTAAACACACCGGCCAGCTGGTCTGCGCATGCTCTGAGGGCGCGGCTGGGGATGCCGTCTGGGCCTGCAGCCTTGCGAGGGTTAACACGTTTAAATGTCTTACTCACCTCGGCTGCAGTGAAGGAGAGACCGCATGTTTTCGTTGCAGGCCGTGTCAGTGGCACTGTATTGTCCTCAAAGCGGGCAAAAAAGTTATTTAGTCTGCCTGGGAGCAGGACATCCTGGTCCGTGACTGGGCTGGATTTCTTCCTGTAGTCCGTGATTGACTGTAGACCCTGCCACATGCCTCTTGTGTCTGAGCCGTTGAATTGAGATTCTACTTTGTCTCTGTACTGACGCTTAGCTTGTTTGATAGCCTTGCGGAGGGAATAGCTGCACTGTTTGTATTCGGTCATGTTACCAGACACCTTCCCCTGATTAAAAGCAGTGGTTCGCGCTTTCAGTTTCACGCGAAGGCTGCCATCAATCCACGGTTTCTGGTTAGGGAATGTTTTAATCGTTGCTATGGGAACGACATCTTCAACGCACGTTCTAATGAACTCACACACCGAATCAGCGTATTCGTCAATGTTGTTGTCTGACGCAATACGAAACATGTCCCAGTCCACGTGGTGGAAGCAGTCTTGGAGTGTGGAGTCAGCTTGGTCGGACCAGCGTTGGACAGACCTCAGCGTGGGAGCCTCTTGTTTTAGTTTCTGTCTGTAGGCAGGGATCAACAAAATGGAGTCGTGGTCAGCTTTTCCGAAAGGGGGGCGGGGCAGGGCCTTATATGCGTCGCGGAAGTTAGAGTAACAGTGATCCAAGGTCTTTCCACCCCTGGTTGCGCAATCGATATGCTGATAAAATTTAGGGAGTCTTGTTTTCAGATTAGCCTTGTTAAAATCCCCAGCTACAATGAATGCAGCCTCCGGATGAATGGTTTCCAGTTTGCAAAGAGTTAAATAAAGTTTGTTCAGAGCCATCGATGTGTCTGCTTGGGGGGGGATATATACGGCTGTGATTATAATCGAAGAGAATTCTCTTGGTAGATAATGCGGTCTACATTTGATTGTGAGGAATTCTAAATCAGGTGAACAGAAGGATTTGAGTTCCTGTATGTTTCTTTCATCACACCATGTCACGTTAGTCATAAGGCATACGCCCCCGCCCCTCTTCTTACCAGAAAGTTGTTTGTTTCTGTCTGCGCGATGTGTGGAGAAACCCGTTGGCTGCACCGCTTCGGATAGAGTCTCTCCAGTGAGCCACGTTTCCGTGAAGCAAAGAACGTTACAGTCTCTGATGTCCCTCTGGAATGCTACCCTTGCTCGGATTTCATCAACCTTGTTGTCAAGAGACTGGACATTGGCAAGAAGAATGCTAGGGAGTGGTGCACGGTGTGCCCGTCTCCGGAGTCTGACCAGAAGACCGCCTCGTTTCCCTCTTTTTCGGAGTTGTTTTTTTTTGGGGTCGCTGCATGGAATCCACTCAGTTGTCCTGTTTGTAAGGCAGAACACAGGATCCGCGTCGCGAAAAACATATTCTTGGTAGTACTGATGGTGAGTTGATGCTGATCTTATATTCAGTAGTTCTTCTCGACTGTATGTAATGAAACCTAAGATGACCTGGGGTACTAATGTAAGAAATAACACGTAAAAAAACAAAAAACTGCATAGTTTCCTAGGAACGCGAAGCGAGGCGGCCATCTCTGTCGGCGCCGGAAGTAAAAGCTCCTCCCTTAGATCTTCTCCACCAATTCATTTTGAGATAGAGGCGTTGAGAGTGGACACGAGGAATCAAGGAAATACAATTGAGATTTGCTCAGTGATGCTATCTTGAAACTTCTCCCTCCCTTGTCCCCCAGGACTCCTGCATGACTACTGTGGTGATTACAACGTGGCCTTCTACCTGGCAGGCGGTCCTCCCATCGTGGGGGGCATTGTGCTGTTCTTTGTGCCCCTGATACACCGGCGGCAGCAGAGAGCCTTTGCAGGTCAGGATGGGGGGCCAGATGACCCCAGCAGGGATCATATGCTGCCCCCGGCGGCCTGCTCTAACGGAAACATGATGCCTGGGTACACTGACGTGGAGACACACATCTGAGTAGCACTACACAAAGGTATGAGAGGACACACACACACCACACACACACACACACACACACACACACACACACACACACACACAGATACTTGATATTTTTCTCTTCCTTCTTCTTTCTCTCAGGGATTCTATTCACCAGCACTTGAGATATGTCCGTCCCTGCACCTCCTCCCTTCCCCCTCGCCCCTGAACCCCGGCCCCTGAACCCCTGCCCCCCTGAACCCCGGCCCCTGACCATGGACTACCTGATGATGTACCTCTCAACCTCTGACACAGTTTCTATAGAAAGCCCTCTCCTCTCTGAACGCCATTCGTTCCTTACAGTGATCCCTATGGTCTAAGGAAAGAGGGGGAGAAGTTTTTTCCCCCCTCTGAAGTAAAGGAGGAACATGTCACTGATTATCCTACTTGAACGAAGAGAGAGACGATTGGCATTATCATAGGACCTGGGTGTCACACAATCCAAAACAGTGCACTCGTTCCCTGTGTCTTTCAGCTCATTTAAAATGGTTTTAGACTTCAAAATGTGAATTCACACAATAAGTGTGTACCATATAAAGCTGGCCGCCTGAAAACAAATATTTTTAAAATTCTGTTACGTCTGGAATCAGAGTATGTAAATGTTTTAATATGCTTCAGTATGTTCAGATTATTCAGAAAGTACTTTGTACTTCTCTGTCTAGACCACAAGCATTTCACACTTTATTTAATGTTATGTTCTTTCTGTCTGTAGGTGTTTCATTATATACACTACCGGTTAAAAGTTTTAGAACACCTACTCATTATTCTTTATTTTTTATTATTTTCTACATTGTAGAATAATAGTGAAGACATCAAAACTATGAAATAACACATATGGAATCATGTGGTATAAAGCTGTCATCAAGGCAAAGTGTGGCTATTTGAAGAATCTCAAATATAAAATACAGAAGTTTACATACACCTTAGCCAAATACATTTAAATTAAGTTTTTCACAGTTCCTAACATTTAATCTGAATAAAAATTCCCTGTTTTAGGTCAGTTAGGATCACTACTTTATTTTAAGATTGTGAAATGTCAGAATAATAGTAGAGAGAATTATTTATTTCAGCTTGAAGGTAGGCCTTGAAATACATCCACAGGTACACCTCCAATTGACACAGTCAGCTTAGTGTATGTAAACTTCTGTCCCACTGGAATTGTGATAGTTATAAGTGAGATAATCCGTCTGTAAACAATTGTTGGAAAAATGACTTGTGTCATGCGCAAAGTAGATGTCCTAACCGACTTACCAAAGCTATAGTTTGTTATCAAGAAATTTGTGGTGTGGTTGAAAAATGACTCCAACCTACAGTGGGGCAAAAAAGTATTTAGTCAGCCACCAATTGTGCAAGTTCTCCCACTTAAAAAGATGAGAGAGGCCTGTAATTTTCATCATAGGTACACTTCAATTATGACAGACAAAATGAGATAAAAAAATCCAGAAAATCACATTGTAGGATTTTTAATGAATTTATTTGCAAGAAATGGTGGAAAATAAGTATTTGGTCAATAACAAAAGTTTATCTCAATACTTTGTTATATACCCTTTGTTGGCAATGAGGTCAAACGTTTTCTGTAAGTCTTCACAAGGTTTTCACACACTGTTGCTTGTATTTTGGCCCATTCCTCCATGCAGATCTCCTCTAGAGCAGTGATGTTTTGGGGCTGTTGCTGGGCAACATGGACTTTCAACTACCTCCAAAGATTTCCTATGGGGTTGAGATCTGGAGACTGGCTAGGCCACTCCAGGACCTTGAAACGCTTCTTACGAAGCCACTCCTTCGTTGCCCGGGCGTTGTGTTTGGGATCATTGTCAAGCTGAAAGACCCAGCCACGTTTCATCTTCAATGCCCTTGCTGATGGAAGGAGATTTTCACTCAAAATCTCACGATCAGTCGTCCTGGTCCCTTTGCATAAAAACAGCCCCAAAGCATGATGTTTCCACCCCCATGCTTCACAGTAGGTATGGTGTTCTTTGGATGCAACTGAGCATTCTTTGTCTTCCAAACACGACGAGTTGAGTTTTTACCAAAAAGTTATATTATGGTTTCATCTGACCATATGACATTCTCCCAATCTTCTTCTGGATCATCCAAATGCTCTCTAGCAAACTTCAGATGGGCCTGGACATGTTCTGGCTTAAGCAGGGGGACACGTCTGGCACTGCAGGATTTGAGTCCCTGGTGGCGTAGTGTGTTACTGATGGTAGGCTTTGTTACTTTGGTCCCAGCTCTCTGCAGGTCATTCACTAGGTCCCCCCGTGTGGTTCTGGGATTTTTGCTCACCGTTCTTGTGATCATTTTGACCCCACGGGGTGAGATCTTGCGTAGAGCCCCAGATCGAGGGAGATTATCAGTGGTCTTGTATGTCTTCCATTTCCTAATAATTGCTCCCACAGTTGATTTCTTCAAACCAAGCTGCTTACCTATTGCAGATTCAGTCTTCCCAGCCTGGTGCAGGTCTACAATTTTGTTTCTGGTGTCCTTTGACAGCTCTTTGGTCTTGGCCATAGTGGAGTTTGGAGTGTGACTGAGGTTGTGGACAGGTGTCTTTTATACTGATAACAAGTTCAAACAGGTGTCATTAATATAGGTAACGAGTGGAGGACAGAGGAGCCTCTTAAAGAAGTTACAGGTCTGTGAGAGCCAGAAATCTTGCTTGTTTGTAGGTGACCAAATACTTATTTTCCACCATAATTTGCAAATAAATTCATAAAAAATACTACAATGTGATTTTCTGGATTTTTTTTTCTTATTTTGTCTGTCATAGTTGATGTGTACCTATGATGAAAACACTTTTTTTTCATATTCCATATGTGTTATTTCATAGTGTTGATGTCTTCACTATTATTCTACAATGTATAAAATAGTAAAAATAAAGAAAAAGCCTTGAATGAGTAGGTGTTTGAAAACTTTTGACCGGTAGTGTAGATCTAGGGCATAATATAGGACATTTGAAATATTTATGTTATTATGATAACTTATTGCAGTTATATTTTGCAAGTTTCAATTATTTTTTTGTTTCTGATCGATCAAGGAAGAACACATCTGTTTCAATTTTGTATTGTACAATAGGTCTCAATGGCGATTCCATCTTGGAAAAGCCACTAAAACAAAGTCACCTCAACCACATACAGTGGGGAGAACAAGTATTTGATACACTGCTGATTTTACAGGTTTTCCTACTTACAAAGCATGTAGAGGTCTGTCATTTTTATCAACTGTGAGAGACGGAATCTAAAACAAAAATCCAGAAAATCACATTGTATGATTTTTAATTAATTAATTTGCATTTTATTGCATGACATAAGTATTTGATACATCAGAAAAGCAGACCTTAATATTTTGTACAGAAACCTTTGTTTGCAATTACAGAGATCATACATTTCCTGTAGTTCTTGACCAGGTTTGCACACACTGCAGCAGGGATTTTGGCCCACTTCTCCATACAGACCTTCTCCAGATCCTTCAGGTTTCGGGGCTGTTGCTGGACAATACGGACTTTCAGCTCCTTCCAAAGATGTTCTATTGGGTTCAGGTCTGGAGACTGGCTAGGCCACTCCAGGACTTTGAGATGCTTCTTACGGAGCCACTCCTTAGTTGCCCTGGCTGTGTGTTTTGGGTCGTTGTCATGCTGGAAGACCCAGCCACAACCCATCTTCAATGCTCTTACTAAGGGAAGGAGATTGTTGGCAGAGATCTCGCGATACATGGCCCCATCCAATCCTCCCCTCAATACGGTGCAGTCGTCCTGTCCCCTTTGCAGAAAAGCATCCCCAAAGTATGATGTTTCCACCACCATGCTTCACGGTTGGGATGGTGTTCTTGAGGTTGTACTCATCCTTCTTCTTCCTCCAAACACGGCGAGTGGAGTTTAGACCAAAAAGCTCTATTTTGTCTCATCAGACCACATGACCTTCTCCCATTCCTCCTCTGGATCATCCAGATGGTCATTGGCAAACTTCAGACGGGCCTGGACATGCGCTGGCTTGAGCAGGGGGACCTTGCGTGCGCTGCAGGATTTTAATCCATGACGGCGTAGTGTGTTACTAATGGTTTTCTTTGAGACTGTGGTCCCAGCTCTCTTCAGGTCATTGACCAGGTCCTGCTGTGTAGTTCTGGGCTGATCCCTTACCTTCCTCATGATCATTGATGCCCCACGAGGTGAGATCTTGCATGGAGCCCCAGACCGAGCGTGATTGACCGTCATCTTGAACTTCTTCCATTTTCTAATAATTTTGCCTACAGTTGTTGCCTTCTCACCAAGCTGCTTGCCAATTGTCCTGTAGCCCATCCCAGCCTTGTGCAGGTCTACAATTTTATCCCTGTTTTCCTTACACAACTCTCTGGTCTTGGCCATTGTGGAGAGGTTGGAGTCTGTTTGATTGAGTGTGTGGACAGGTGCAGTTAATACAGGTAATGAGTGGAGAACAGGAGGGCTTCTTAAAGAAAAACGAACAGGTCTGTGAGAGCCTGAATTCTTACTGGTTGGTAGGTGATCAAATGAATTACTTAAAAATCATACAATGTGATTTTCTGGATTTTTGTTTTAGATTCCGTCTCTCACAGTTGAAGTGTACCTATGATAAAAATGACAGACCTCTACATGCTTTGTAAGTAGGAAAACCTGCAAAATCGGCAGTGTATCAAATACTTGTTCTCTCCACTGTACGTACTTATGCAGTTTTTCCATATGTAACCTGTGCCATGGCGGAGCTACGGATAGAGAGTACCAGACCAAACAGAACATTATTTACCGGCTTCTGACTTTAGAGCCTTAAATCCATTTTTTTAACAGTCACATTTCTAAGACTTTAAGTCAATCACATCGTTTTCATACACAAGTGTGGATACTTTAAAGTAAACACACCTCTGAGAAGTTTTGCCAATGTTTTATTTACTCTGCAGATTTGTTTATGTTGTTTTTAAGTTTCTAAATGTTTTTTTAAATTTGTTTTTACGATCTGTCTCTTACAATGGCATTTGGATCTTGTTATTCCTATGGGGGTGAATCCTAACATCCACTTTCAGACTCCCATTAGCGTCAATATATGACTAAGTGAAAATTGGAAAGAAAAGAAAAATAACCTTTTAGTCTGCCAGGTTTTTTGCAAACAATCCAAATCTACATGAAGTGCATTGAGCTTAATTTTGAATCGAAAGGCCATAGTTTTTGCTGTGTGTGTTTGGGCATTGGTCCACAGACCAGAGAACGATTGATATTACATGCATGCACTCATTGGCTAGGTCCTTTTTTTAGCTTGATTCCCATTGGTCCACATCAAACTGATGACTCTTTGTTGATGAGTTTGCTGCTTCTTATCTTCAGATGACAACATACTGGTTGTTGGGTTCATGCGTCATCACGGTAATAACCAGATACTGTCTCATGGAGATTTTCACCCTAGTAGTGAAATACAATAAATTGCAGTTGCTGTTACATTTCATACATTTTAAACGGATCACTTTACCTACATGAGACTACATTTTACGCACGACAGAAGGTTTGAATATGAGTCTTCCGAATGGCACCCCATTCCCTGTGGTCAAAAGTACCACACTATAAAGGGAATAGAGTGACATTTGGGACACAGCCTAGACCTAATGGTAGGACAGAGAGGGAAACGGAGAGAGGACAAAGACGTCAATACCTCAGTAATCTAGTTAAATATGTTGGCATTCTTCAAATTATGACATCATACTTCCAAGTGAAATGAAATGGTTGCTTGTAGTAGTTTTTTATACCAGTTGTTAGTTTCAGAGCCACAGAGCTTCACATACTGCCAACATCTTCCCAAAAACTCCAGTTATTAATACTCATTATTGTTGCTTTACTAGATGCTCTGGTCAGACCTGTATGTGTATATGAGATGTACCTTCCTTCTCGCCCATCTGGCTGTGACCCATACTTTTTAAACTCTTTATTTTTCCTTCCTGCTTCTCCAAATGTCATTCATTCCCTCTGACAGTTCAGTACCTGCCATATAATATAGCTTTTATCCCTATGGTCCTAGCCTCCATTAAGGCTGCAGACTGAGTGGACAAGTTATCTCTACCTCATTAAGTTCCTCCGTCTGTTCTCTCTTCTGTTGATCTCACCGCCATGCTGCTCCTATATCTCCTACATCTGGCCGGAGAGCCCGCTAGCTCACCGTGCATTATCATCCTTAGGATAGATGGAAAGAGGAAACCTTGTTTGATCATGCAAGCTGCAATACAATATGTCATTTTTGATGATTTATTTAGATCATTCTCCTATAGTTGGTCAGAGAGCTTGCTGGATATAGCCTGGTTTAAACCAGATTGAACCATTGTGAGTGCTGTTGGCTCATCAAGCATCCTTATTCTTATACTGTAGATGAGTAATCAAACACTACAAGATGTACTTTTGTTCATTATCTTGTTTAGTTTGGCTCTGGTCATTATTCTGTTTCTGTTTTGATGAGATCAGCTATTGAGATATTAGATGTTTAACCGCTGAGACATATTTGGACAGGAGTGGTTAATGACTGACAGTGAAACATGCAGCCTTCATGGTGTTGTTTGCTTAAACACTGTTTGGTTAGTCAAAGTCCTGTTGTCTCTGCAGTGTTTTCTGAGTGGGCACTAGTGCATATTGCACCTGAAATCTTTAGGCCCAGTACCAGTTCAAGGAACGGTCACAGATAGGGTCACATAGGCTTGCATGTACTCAATGAGAGTAGAATCTCATTATACATCTTCATATGTACACGGCTTAAATAACTACATTATTACATTTTGTTTCCTAATATTGTTGGTATTTTAATTGTATCTCACCCCATAGCAGCCATAGCATTCTGAACCCCGGTGATCTTTTGGGACTTTTCTCCCAAACAATGTCATTTTTTAGTCTGATCCAGCCCAGTGTGTGTTAGACAGGGCTGTTAGATAAGGTCAAATTACAGTCCTCTTTTTATTACGTCCTTGGGCTGGTGTACACCAAGGGTCTGTCCCAAATGGAGCCCTAATTCCCTTTATAGCGGACTACTTTTGACCAGAGCCCTATGGATCCTGGTAAAAAAACAAACACACTATATAGGGAATAGAGAGCCATTTGGGACGTATCCCACATCTGCATACTTCTGACCACACCTACCTAGTTTCTTCTTCTTTTAGCTTTTGCCGTATAACCCGTAGACTGTACATCACCCCGACTGTGTAACCCGTAGACTGTACACCCCCCTGACGGTGTCACTCATAGACTGTACATGACTGTGCTGCTCTTGTTTAATATTTTATCTCATCTCTTGCACAATGTTTCTGCTGTTATTTTCATCACAACTCTCACCTCAGATTTCCTACCAACTGTCACCAATCTCTTCCTGAACCTCAACTTTTCAGATATGTATATTTTCCATTGTATTTTTTCCAGAAATGTTCTAACAATTGGAACCACAAGATTTGAAATGAAGATGCTGCTAGATACATGTCAAGTTATTTCGGATCTGTAATAAAACACAGTTTGTTATCGTGTAAAATGATGGGAACTGCATGAGTTTTCTCTGGCCAGCTGAGTAATGCCATCCACAGCATTATACTGTATGTCTCTGGAAATAACATACTTCTAGTAAGTGTGTGTGTGTGTGTGTGTGTGTGTGTGTGTGTGTGAGACACAGTATGACTCATTGCAAAATGCACTGAGGCTGAGCATCATGGTGTGTGTTAACTGCCCTCTGACTAACTGGCATATTTCTATATGCTATAGTTTAAACTATGTGATATTATGTCTGACTAATTGGGAAACAGTGTATATTTTAGCCCTCTGACTAACTTCCATATTTGCATATGAACATGGTTTAGTTATGTCTGACAGTAGCTATGATTACCGTAAATGTGTTATGTGATGTTAAATGATGTGATGTTCTGTTAGCTCAGTCTCAGTATGACTCAGGGAGAAATTAAATGATGCCTGTTATCCGTGCCCTGACTGCGACATATTTCCATGACCCCGGATCAGTGCAGCCAAGTGTCAAGCTGTTGGTTACATCCCAAATGGCACCCTATTCCCTATGTAGTGTACCCTATTCCCTATGTAGTGTACCCTATTCCCTATGTAGTGTACCCTATTCCCTTTAAAATCGCTATACGGTCAATCTCACATCTGCATTGGCAGTGCAGCATTCACGGTGATATGGGCTCTGCAGAAATAAGGGCATTCATACTTCTTGCGCTTCGCAGAGCAGCGCAGATCTGTTGTGAAGGAAGTTGTCAAGGAAGTGAGTTTGTGTTTATACAGCGATTCAGTATGGAACTCAATGTGGCCTCTGCATGCCTCCAGAGACTCCGCGATTGTGCAACACCATCCATATGGCGCCTCTGACCACATTTTCGTATCAAGCATAAATTGTCTGTTATTGTGCCCTACTTTTGAACAGAGCCGTTAGGGTGCACTACACATAATAAATAGGGTACACTACATAGGGAAAAGGGTGCCATTTGGAATGTAGACTCTCCCTCTGCTCCCGCTCTCCCATTTGACCCACTTTACTCACTGAAATACAATTTATGATTGATCCAAAAATGTGGTCAGAGGCTCCATATGGCGGTCGGTGACGCATGTGGAGGACTCCTAATAGCTGTGCATTGACATGATTGGTTGACGGTAGGTGATGGTGTGAGGTCTTGTTTAAACACAAACTCACTTCCTTGACAACTTCTCAACTGCGCTCAGTGCGCTGCTAAGCGAAGCGCAAGACGTTTGAATGGGCTGACTTCTGCAGAGGCCGCATCACCGTAATTGCCAATCAAAAATGAGTTAGCGAGCATGCGCCGTTGAATGCACCAGAAAATAACCACCAGAATTCTGGTGAGGTCTTAGAACTACCAGCAGTCAGGCATGTTGTACTACCCTGTTGCACCCCTCTCTGGTGGCTACATTCAGGCTAAGCAGGTCTGAGCCTGGCCTGGGATGGATGGATGGATGGATGGATGGGTGGATAATTAGTTTGAGGGAATTAGTTTTAAGTACAGTGTTGGGGAGCAGGGGACTGTGTGGCTGGACACGGGGGTTGTTGCCAAAATGTTGCACAGATGGTTTTCTGTTACTATCTGCTTTCTCCTGTGTGTGAATGGGGAAGGGGCTACAAGATGGCTCTTGTAGGAAGGATAGGTTGCTTGGTTGGCCTGTAGGGACCGAACAGTAGCTAAGTAATGCACTTGCACAGTGTCTCCAGAAGAGGGCGTCTTCTCCCCTTCAGAACACAGTGAGTCATACTGTAGAACTATTGAACACAACTAAACCCTATTGTTTCTAGGGACAACCTAGATATGACACTTCATATTCACTATGTAAAGGAGCACACAAAAATAAAATAAAACCCCACTATGCCATAGTACAGTATTACCACACACAGATCAATGGAATCATCTCAGATTGCATAACCATAAAGTTTTTACACATTGTGAAATCTACTTACGATTTTGGCACATTTTATTTATAGGGGAATGATTGTTCTGTGGACAAGGGGCCTGAGGTTCCAGGAGGAAGAGATGTAATAGAAATCATATGGGTGTTTCCATAGTAGGTGTGACTCATACCACCAGGGACTACTAACTGCTTCTCTGTTCTGAAACTTCTCTCACACCAATCTGACACGAAGGCTCCTTTGATGGTGTCACATGATTTGTATTGTTGTTACAAACTAACTTACACACACAGAGAGGAGGGTTTGCCAAATATAAAACAGAGTCCAGTCATCATTGCTTACATGACTAAGTAAAGTAAGTTCTGCCTTGTCTGAACCAGAAAGGCCCCAACATGCCCCTACGGGCCGGTCTCCTGTCCTCTTAGGGCCTATGTCCTGTTTCTGTAGCGTGAGGAAGCTTCATGTACAAGTACATCCCCTGGACAGGATGCTAGTATGATTAAGACCTATTAAGGTTTTATTGGAGTGAAAACCAGCTGAATATACATGTTTCTGTTCCTATGGTGATAGGGATTGTGTTCTGTTATTGTTTGGACAGGGATGAAGTGTGACATGCTACTTTCTGTCTGTCATCCCACTGGGCACAAACGTCAGTTCAACGTCTAGTTTGGATCTATATTTGGTTGAGTTGTCAACTAATGTGAATTCGACTTGAAATCAATCAAAATTCCAGACATGTCATTGGATTTAGGTAAAAAATTGGGTGAAAAAAATACATGCCCTTACGCTGATTTTTTTCCCCTCTCAAATCCAATCAGATTTCCACATTGATTCAATGTCATCACAGATTTTTGGAGTTTAAATAACGTGGAAACAATTGATTCAACCAGTTTGTGCCTCGTGGGATGTTTTTGCCAACATTTGTCCAGCAGAGTTGTCTGTTTGTTCTCCTCATCCAAACCAAACAACACGGCTTTGTGGTCAACTTCCTCAGTGAGGCGCTGATAACGAGAGGATTTATGTGCCCAGTGTCCACAAACACACTGCTGTCTTCCTCTCTCACAAGCACACTGCTCACTGTACTCCCTCTCTCACAAACACACTGCTCTCTTCCTCTCTCACAAACACACTGCTGTCTTCCTCTCTCACAAACACACTGCTGTCTTCCTCTCTCACAAACACACTGCTGTCTTCCTCTCTCACAAACACACTGCTGTCTTCCTCTCTCACAAACACACTGCTGTCTTCCTCTCTCACAAACACACTGCTGTCTTCCTCTCTCACAAACACACTGCTGTCTTCCTCTCTCACAAACACACTGCTGTCTTCCTCTCTCACAAACACACTGCTGTCTTCCTCTCTCACAAACACACTGCTGTCTTCCTCTCTCACAAACACACTGCTCACTGTACTCCCTCTCTCACAAACACACTGTCTTCCTCTCTCAGAAACACACTGTCTTCCTCTCTCACAAACACACTGCTGTCTTCCTCTCTCACAAACACACTGCTGTCTTCCTCTCTCACAAACACACTGCTGTCTTCCTCTCTCACAAACACACTGCTGTCTTCCTCTCTCACAAACACACTGCTGTCTTCCTCTCTCACAAACACACTGCTGTCTTCCTCTCTCACACACACACTGCTGTCTTCCTCTCTCACAAACACACTGCTGTCTTCCTCTCTCACACACACACTGCTGTCTTCCTCTCTCACAAACACACTGCTGTCTTCCTCTCTCACAAACACACTGCTGTCTTCCTCTCTCACAAACACACTGCTGTCTTCCTCTCTCACACACACACTGCTCACTGTACTCCCTCTCTCACAAACACACTGCTCTCTTCCTCTCTCACACACACACTGCTGTCTTCCTCTCTCACAAACACACTGCTGTCTTCCTCTCTCACAAACACACTGCTGTCTTCCTCTCTCACAAACACACTGCTGTCTTCCTCTCTCACACACACACTGCTCACTGTACTCCCTCTCTCACAAACACACTGCTGTCTTCCTCTCTCACAAACACACTGCTGTCTTCCTCTCTCACACACACACTGCTCACTGTACTCCCTCTCTCACAAACACACTGCTCTCTTCCTCGCTCACAAACACACTGCTGTCTTCCTCTCTCACAAACACACTGCTGTCTTCCTCTCTCACAAACACACTGCTGTCTTCCTCTCTCACAAACACACTGCTGTCTTCCTCTCTCACAAACACACTGCTCACTGTACTCCCTCTCTCTCAAACACACTGCTCTCTTCCTCTCTCACAAACACACTGCTCTCTTCCTCTCTCACACACACACTGCTCACTGTACTCCCTCTCACACACACACACTGCTCTCTTCCTCTCTCACACATGCTGCTGTCTCTCTTCCTCTCTCACACACACACTGCTGTCTTTCTCTCTCTGTGTCTGTTTTTATACAAAATGAATCACACTTGCCAATGGCTTGAGAGACTGTGAGAAGTGGATAAGACTAAATAACAGTCTGGAGAGACGGGAATGAGGCAAAGGAAGGTGAAACAACCATCCCTAATCGTAGAGAAACACCGAGCCACTGCCAATGTCCCCCTGGGCTGGAGCAAAGGAACAAAACAAAAGCAAAGACAAAACTGCTTCCTGTCACGGAAGGGAGATGGTGAACAGGACATGATGAGAAAGCATGGGAGGACGTGTGTGTGTGTGTGTGTGCATGCAGGGAAGTGTCGCAACACTGACCTCTGGGACCAGGCTTGATATAATTCCAATTTTATTTAACAATATAAACTCTATCCCTCTCCCCTCAGTGCATATGATACATTGCATATACATACAGTACTGTACAGATTACTGTAGTCGGTCACATCCAGACAGAAATAACTGTTATACTGTACTATTGACATGTATTGGATCACATCCGGAATGTCTGAAGTCATAGTGTTTGTAGTAGTATATATTGTACATGAGACAAACCGTCTGAGACTCAGTCTTCATAAACTGACGTAATGTGTTATACTGTTGATAGTGGAGTGACCAGACCTAAGAGCTATTCTCAGTTGAAGCTCATCAATAGACATACTACAACAGCATATCATTTATGACTCTGATCCTAGCTAAACAAACCTTTTAAACTCACTCTGTTCATCCATCAATGACATGACTATTTCATGATCATCACGTCACTGCTATGCTCATTAAATAGAAGAGACAAAGATGAGGTGGGCCTGAGTGTGGAGCTGCACAGTGGGGACCCCTGCCCTGTCTCTCAGTGTCGCTGCTGGGTGTCACAGCCCATGAACTCCAGGCGCAGGGCTATGTCGTTGAGCCAGCCTCTGGGGTGGATCCGTATGAAGCGGGCAAACAGAGGAGGATCAAAGAGGTTCAGCATCTCCTCATCTGGCTCAATGTTCCCCAAGAACATCTGGGAGGAAGGAGGAGGCAGAGTCAAACAGAGCTGGCTCACAAAACCCAGTTCGGAAACTCAAAGTTAAACATGTTACAGCGTTGTCACTGTTTGTGCTCTTTACAAAATCAGGTCTCGTAAATCTGCTTGGTTGCAGATCACATTTTCCCTGCATGCTAAGGAAGGTGTGTGTGTACTGAAATGTAGCCTGTGATAAATCTGATGATAATGAGTGATGTGTGTGTGATACCTTCTCTCTTTGCGTTCCCTCGTTAACCACGTTGGACCAGGAGTTGCCGTTGTCGCTAATGGTTACAGAGAACTCTGTCACCATCATCTGAGTCAGAATAGACCACGCCCCCTGAGTGATGACCCCTGTGATGCGTTTTATAACCAGGAAGTCCACCTGCAGCCACTCATGGGGGTTATTGGCCTGGAGGAGGAGGGAGGAAGTGGGGGTGGGTTATAGGAGGTGCAATACATTAATAGAAACCCTGTGCACAGCGTTTTTTAAATATACTTTTTATTTAACCTTTATTTAAGTAGTTAAGTCAGTTAAGAAGAAATTCTTATTTACAATGATTCTTATTCCCCCGACCAAACCCTAGCGCCGGACGACGCTGGGCCAATTGTGCGCTGCCCTATGGGTCTCCCAATCACGTCTGGTTGTGATACAGCCCAGGATACAACCAGGGTCTGTAGCGACGCCTCTAGCACTGAGATGCAGTGCCTTACACTGCTGCGCCTCTCGGGAGCCGTGCAGCTAGGTCCAGATGATAGTTAACACTGTGCACAGCAGAGCAGCTAGGTCCAGATGATAGTTAACACTGTGCACAGCAGAGCAGCTAGGTCCAGATGATAGTTAACACTGTGCACAGCAGAGCAGCTAGGTCCAGATGCTGGTTAACACTGTGCACAGCAGAGCAGCTAGGTCCAGATGATAGTTAACACCGTGCACAGCAGAGCAGCTAGGTCCAGATGCTGGTTAACACTGTGCACAGCAGAGCAGCTAGGTCCAGATGATAGTTAACACTGTGAACAGCAGAGCAGCTAGGTCCAGATGCTGGTTAACACTGTGCACAGCAGAGCAGCTAGGTCCAGATGATAGTTAACACCGTGCACAGCAGTGCAGCTAGCAGTCAACCCAAAAAGGTCTGTGATGTTGATGGTATTCTAAATAAAATTATAAAATATACAGATCACAAATTCCAATTGGCTCGGTTCCTCTCCTTGTTCGGGCGGTGTTCGGCGGTCGACGTCACCGGTCTTCTAGCCATCGCCGTTCCATTTGTTTTGTCTTGTTTTCACACTCACCTGGTTTCAATTCCCTAATTCCATGTTGTATATGTTCCTTCTGTTTCCCTCATGTCCTTGTCGGGAATTGTTGATTGTTTTGTGCCCATGTGTGTTTTGTTATTTTTGTAAACTGGTAGTTATGTGCATTAAACAGCTCTGGCCATTTACCAAGTTCTGCTCTCCTGAGTTTGACTTCCCTGCCACCAGTTACACACCCCTTGACAGCTATACTTAAACTCTTTAACATCATCCTCAGCTCAGGCATCTTCCCCAATATTTGGAACCAAGGACCCAATCCATAAAAGTGGAGACAAATTTGACCCTAATAATTACAGTCGAATCTGCGTCAAAACCAATCTCTGAAAAATCCTCTGCATTATCATTAACGGCAGACTCTAATTTCCTCAGTGAAAACAATGTACTGAGCAAATGTTAAAATGGCTGCAGACTGCAGCACCCGGCCTCACTGTACTGGACTCAGAAGTCAAATGTCTACTGTTTGCAGATTATCTGGTGCTTCTGTCACCAACCAAGGAGGGCCTACAGCAGCATCTAGATCTTCTGTACAGATTCTGCCAGACCTGGGCCCTGACAGTAAATCTCAGTAAGACAAAAATAATGGTGTAACAAAAAAGGTCCAGTTCCCAGGACCACAAATACAAATTCAATCTACACACTGGTGACCTAGAGCAGACAAATATTTACACCTACCTCGGCCTAAACATCAACACCACAGGTAACTTCCACACGGCTGTGAACAATCTAAGAGACAAGGCAAGAAGGGCCTTCTACGCCATCAAAACGAACATCAACATCAACATCCCAATTAGGATCTGGCTAAAAATACTTGAATCAGTTATAGAACCCATTGCCCTCTATGGTTGTGAGGTCTGGGGTCCACTCACCAACCAATAATTTAAAAAATATGATAAACACCCAATTGATACTCTGCATGCAGAATTCAGCAAAAATATACTTTGTGTAGAACGCAAACACCCAGACAATGCAGATCAGAATTAAGATTATACTACCTAGTTATGAACATCCAGAAAAGAGCTGTTAAATCCTTCAACCATCTAAAAGCAAGCGATGCCCACACATTCCACCACAAAGCCCTCACCTACAGAGAGAAGAGTCCCTTCACAAACACAGACCCCACAGAGCCTCAGGACAGCAACACAATTAGACACAACCAAATTATGAGAAAGCAGAAAGTTAACTATTTAACACAATGGAAAGAATCAACCCAAAAACGGAACAAATTAGAATGCTATCTGTCTCTAAACAGAGAGTACACCGTGGCAGAATACCTGAGTCTGTTATTAAATGTGTATGTTTATTGTTTTTCATTAAAACCTATAGATAATACTGTGACCATATGAACACATTTATTTTAGGCCATATAAAGAACAGCTATGCATGATGTCATGAAAAGGATCAAACAGAAACCTTGTTTCACATTGTTTAATAAAAGACTCATTCCGAAACAGGCTGTAGAGCTGGCTTCACAGTTTCCCTGACAAATCGGCCTACAAGGAAACTCAATGTATCTCGACAACATTGAGTGTGTGAAGGGGTCTGTGTGCGGTGTAGTACCTTCCACAAAAAGTTTTTCTACAAAAACAGAGAAACAGAGAAACTGAGAAACTGTGAACACTGCCCACAACATGTGGTTGAAACTGAGCTGCACTTCCTAACCTCCTGCCAAATGTCTGGCCACATTAGAGACACATATTTCCCACAGATCACACAGACCCACAAAGAATTAGAAAACAAATAAAAAATAGATAAACTCAAATCAAATCAATCACATTTTATTTGTCTCATACACATGGTTAGCAGATGTTAATGCGAGTGTAGTGAAATGATTGTGCTTCTAGTTCCGACAATGCAGTAATAACCAACGAGTAATCTAGCTAACAATTCCAAAACTACTACCTTATACACACAAGTGTAAAGGGATAAAGATATATGAATGAGTGATGGTACAGAGCGGCATAGGCAAGATGCAGTAGATGGTATCGAGTACAGTATATACATATGAGATGAGTATGTAAACAAAGTGGCATAGTTTAAAGTGGCTAGTGATACATGTATTACATAAAGATGCAGTAGATGATATAGAGTACAGTATATACGTATACATATGAGATAAATAATGTAGGGTATGTAAACATTATATTAAGTAGCATTGTTTAAAGTGGCTAGTGATATATTTTACATCAATTCCCATCAATTCCCATTATTAAAGTGGCTGGAGTTGAGTCAGTGTGTTGGCAGCAGCCACTCAAAGTTAGTGGTGGCTGTTTAACAGTCTGATGGCCTTGAGATAGAAGCTGTTTTTCAGTCTCTCGGTCCCAGCTTTGATGCACCTGTACTGAGCTCGCCTTCTGGATGATAGCGGGGTGAACAGGCAGTGGCTCAGGTGGTTGTTGTCCTTGATGATCTTTATGGCCTTCCTGTGACATCGGGTGGTGTAGGTGTCCTGGAGGGCAGGTAGTTTGCCCCCGGTGATGCGTTGTGCAGACCTCACTACCCTCTGGAGAGCCTTACGGTTGTGGGCGGAGCAGTTGCCGTACCAGGCGGTGATACAGCCCAACAGGATGCTCTCGATTGTGCATCTGTAGAAGTTTGTGTTTGCTTTTGGTGACAAGCCGAATTTCTTCAGCCTCCTGAGGTTGAAGAGGCGCTGCTGCGCCTTCTTCACGATGCTGTCTGTGTGGGTGGACCAATTCAGTTTGTCTGTGATGTGTACGCCGAGGAACATAAAACTTACTACCCTCTCCACTACTGTTCCATCGATGTGGATAGGGGGGTGTTCCCTCTGCTGTTTCCTGAAGTCCACAATCATCTCCTTAGTTTTGTTGACGTTGAGTGTGAGGTTATTTTCCTGACACCACACTCCGAGGGCCCTCACCTCCTCCCTGTAGGCCGTCTCGTCGTTGTTGGTATTCAAGCCTACCACTGTTGTGTCGTCCGCAAACTTGATGATTGAGTTGGAGGCGTGCGTGGCCATGCAGTCATGGGTGAACAGGGAGTACAGGAGAGGGCTCAGAACACACCCTTGTGGGGCCCCAGTGTTGAGGATCAGCGGGGTGGAGATGTTGTTACCTACCGTCACCACCTGGGGGCGGCCCGTCAGGAAGTCCAGTACCCAGTTGCACAGGGCGGGGTCGAGACCCAGGAACGAGTTTGGAGGGTACTATGGTGTTAAATGCTGAGCTGTAGTCGATGAACAGCATTCTCACATAGGTATTCCTCTTCTCCAGATGGGTTAGGGCAGTGTGCAGTGTGGTTGAGATTGCATCGTCTGTGGACCTATTTGGGCGGTAAGCAAATTGGAGTGGGTCTAGGGTGTCAGGTAGGGTGGAGGTGCTATGGTCCTTGACTAGTCTCTCAAAGCACTTCATGATGACGGAGGTGAGTGCTACGGGGCGGTAGTCGTTTAGCTCAGTTACCTTAGCTTTCTTGGGAACAGGAACAATGGTGGCCCTCTTGAAGCATGTGGGAACAGCAGACTGGGATAGGGATCGATTGAATATGTCCGTAAACACACCAGCCAGCTGGTCTGCGCATGCTCTGAGGGCGCGGCTGGGGATGCCGTCTGGGCCTGCAGCCTTGCGAGGGTTAACACGTTTAAATGTTTTACTTACCTCGGCTGCAGTAAAGGAGAGTCCGCATGTTTTGGTTGCGGGTCGTGTCAGTGGCACTGTATTGTCCTCAAAGCGGGCAAAAAAGTTATTTAGTCTGCCTGGGAGCAAGGCATCCTGGTCCGTGACTGGGCTGGTTTTCTTTTTGTAATCCGTGATTGACTGTAGACCCTGCCACATACCTCTTGTGTCTGAGCCGTTGAATTGCGATTCTACTTTGTCTCTATACTGACGCTTAGCTTGTTTGATTGCCTTGCGGAGGGAATAGCTACACTGTTTGTATTCGGTCATGTTTCCGGTCACCATGCCCTGATTAAAAGCAATGGTTCGCGCTTTCAGTTTCACGCGAATGCTGCCATCAATCCACGGTTTCTGGTTTGGGAATGTTTTAATCGTTGCTATGGGAACGACATCTTCAACGCACGTTCTAATGAGCTCACCGAATCAGCGTATTCGTCAATGTTGTTGTCTGACGCAATATGAAACATATCCCAGTCCACGTGATGGAAACAGTCTTGGAGCGTGGAATCAGATTGGTCGGACCAGCGTTGAACAGACCTCAGCGTGGGAGCTTCTTGTTTTAGCTCCCATTAAACTTCCATTTCTAATGGGTAAAATACCACAGTGTGCCATTACAGCAGCAATATTTGTGACCTAATGCCATGTGAAAAGGGCAACCAGTGAAGAACAAACAACATTTTAAATACCACCAATATGTATCTGTTTATTTATCTTCCCATAGTATTCGTATCACAAATATTTGCAAAGTGTAAAAAATTCGATAGGATTAAGGACTTTCCACTAGTATTTTGAAGAAGGCAACATAGCTAATATAACTGATCGTATCTGGTATATAACTGATCATATCTGGTATATAACTGATCATATCTGGTATATAACTGACCATATCTGGTATATAACTGATCATATATGGTATATAACTGATCATATCTGCTATATAACTGATCGTATCTGCTATATAACTGACCATATATGGTATATAACTGATCATATCTGGTATATAACTGATCGTATCTGCTATATAACTGATCGTATCTGGTATATAACTGATCATATCTGCTATATAACTGATCATATATGGTATATAACTGATCATATCTGCTATATAACTGATCATATATGGTATATAACTGATCGTATCTGCTATATAACTGATCATATCTGGTATATAACTGATCATATCTGGTATATAACTGATCGTATCTGCTATATAACTGATCATATCTGGTATATAACTGATCATATCTGGTATATAACTGATCGTATCTGCTATATAGCTGATCATATCTGGTATATAACTGACCATATATGGTATATAACTGATTATATCTGGTATATAACTGATCGTATCTGCTATATAACTGATCGTATCTGGTATATAACTGATCATATCTGCTATATAACTGATCATATATGGTATATAACTGATCATATCTGCTATATAACTGATCATATATGGTATATAACTGATCGTATCTGCTATATAACTGATCATATCTGGTATATAACTGATCATATCTGGTATATAACTGATCATATCTGGTATATAACTGATCGTATCTGCTATATAACTGATCATATCTGGTATATAACTGATCATATCTGGTATATAACTGACCATATCTGGTATATAACTGACCATATCTGGTATATAACTGACCATATCTGGTATATAACTGACCATATATGGTATATAATTGACCATATCTGGTATATAACTGACCATATATGGTATATAACTGACCATATCTGGTATATAACTGATCATATCTGGTATATAACTGATCATATCTGGTATATAACTGATCATATATGGTATATAATTGACCATATCTGCTATATAACTGATAATATATGGTATGTAACTGACCATATCTGGTATATAACTGACCATATCTGGTATATAACTGACCATATCTGGTATATAACTGACCATATCTGGTATATAACTGACCATATCTGGTATATAACTGACCATATCTGGTATATAACTGATAATATATGGTATATAACTGATAATATCTGCTATATAACTGATAATATCTGCTATATAACTGACCATATCTGGTATATAACTGACCATATCTGCTATATAATTGACCATATCTGCTATATAACTGACCATATCTGCTATATAGCTGATCATATCTGGTATATAACTGACCATATATGGTATATAACTGATCATATCTGCTATATAACTGACCATATCTGCTATATAACTGATAATATCTGGTATATAACTGACCATATCTGCTATATAATTGACCATATCTGGTATATAACTGACCATATCTGGTATATAACTGACCATATCTGGTATATAACTGATCATATCTGGTATATAACTGACCATATCTGCTATATAACTGACCATATCTGGTATATAACTGACCATATCTGGTATATAACTGACCATATCTGGTATATAACTGATCATATCTGGTATATAACTGATCATATCTGGTATATAACTGACCATATCTGGTATATAACTGATCATATCTGGTATATAACTGATCATATCTGGTATATAACTGACCATATCTGGTATATAACTGATCATATCTGGTATATAACTGACCATATCTGGTATATAACTGATCATATCTGGTATATAACTGACCATATCTGGTATATAACTGACCATATCTGGTATATAACTGACCATATCTGGTATATAACTGACCATATCTGCTATATAACTGACCATATCTGGTATATAACTGACCATATCTGGTATATAACTGACCATATCTGGTATATAACTGATCATATCTGGTATATAACTGACCATATCTGGTATATAACTGACCATATCTGGTATATAACTGACCATATCTGGTATATAACTGACCATATCTGCTATATAACTGACCATATCTGGTATATAACTGACCATATCTGGTATATAACTGACCATATCTGCTATATAACTGACCATATCTGGTATATAACTGACCATATCTGGTATATAACTGACCATATCTGGTATATAACTGATCATATCTGGTATATAACTGATCATATCTGGTATATAACTGATCATATCTGGTATATAACTGATCATATCTGGTATATAACTGATCATATCTGCTATATAACTGATCATATCTGGTATATAACTGACCATATCTGGTATATAACTGACCATATCTGGTATATAACTGATCATGTCTGGTATATAACTGATCATATCTGGTATATAACTGATCATATCTGGTATATAACTGATCATATCTGGTATATAACTGACCACATCTGGTATATAACTGACCATATCTGGTATATAACTGACCATATCTGGTATATAACTGATCATATCTGGTATATAACTGATCATATCTGGCATATAACTGATCATATCTGGTATATAACTGATCATATCTGGTATATAACTGATCATATCTGCTATATAACTGATAATATCTGGTATATAACTGATCATATCTGCTATATAACTGATAATATCTGGTATATAACTGACCATATCTGGTATATAACTGATCATATCTGGTATATAACTGATAATATCTGCTATATAACTGATAATATCTGGTATATAACTGACCATATCTGCTATATAACTGATCATATATGGTATATAACTGATCATATCTGCTATATAACTGATAATATCTGCTATATAACTGATAATATCTGGTATATAACTGACCATATCTGGTATATAACTGACCATATCTGGTATATAACTGACCATATCTGGTATATAACTGATCATATCTGGTATATAACTGATCATATCTGCTATATAACTGATCATATCTGCTATATAACTGATCATATCTGGTATATAACTGATCATATCTGCTATATAACTGATAATATCTGCTATATAACTGATAATATCTGGTATATAACTGACCATATCTGCTATATAACTGATCATATATGGTATATAACTGATCATATCTGCTATATAACTGATAATATCTGCTATATAACTGATAATATCTGGTATATAACTGACCATATCTGGTATATAACTGACCATATCTGGTATATAACTGACCATATCTGGTATATAACTGATCATATCTGGTATATAACTGATCATATCTAGTATATAACTGATAATATCTGCTATATAACTGATAATATCTGCTATATAACTGACCATATCTGGTATATAACTGATCATATCTGCTATATAACTGACCATATCTGCTATATAACTGACCATATCTGGTATATAACTGACCATATCTGGTATATAACTGACCATATCTGGTATATAACTGACCATATCTGGTATATAACTGATCATATCTGGTATATAACTGATCATATCTGCTATATAACTGATCATATCTGCTATATAACTGATAATATCTGCTATATAACTGATAATATCTGGTATATAACTGACCATATCTGCTATATAACTGATCATATATGGTATATAACTGATCATATCTGCTATATAACTGATAATATCTGCTATATAACTGATAATATCTGGTATATAACTGACCATATCTGGTATATAACTGACCATATCTGGTATATAACTGACCATATCTGGTATATAACTGATCATATCTGGTATATAACTGATCATATCTGCTATATAACTGATCATATCTGCTATATAACTGATAATATCTGGTATATAACTGACCATATCTGCTATATAACTGATCATATCTGGTATATAACTGATCATATCTGCTATATAACTGATAATATCTGCTATATAACTGATAATATCTGGTATATAACTGATAATATCTGCTATATAACTGATAATATCTGGTATATGACTGACCATATCTGCTATATAACTGATCATATCTGGTATATAACTGATCATATCTGGTATATAACTGATCATATCTGGTATATAACTGATCATATCTGGTATATAACTGATCATATCTGCTATATAACTGATAATATCTGCTATATAACTGACCATATCTGGTATATAACTGATCATATCTGGTATATAACTGATCATATCTGGTATATAACTGATCATATCTGGTATATAACTGATCATATCTGGTATATAACTGACCATATCTGGTATATAACTGATCATATCTGGTATATAACTGATAATATCTGGTATATAACTGATAATATCTGGTATATAACTGATCATATCTGCTATATAACTGATCATATCTGCTATATAACTGATAATATCTGCTATATAACTGATAATATCTGCTATATAACTGATAATATCTGCTATATAACTGATAATATCTGCTATATAACTGATAATATCTGCTATATAACTGATAATATCTGCTATATAACTGATAATATCTGCTATATAACTGATAATATCTGCTATATAACTGATCATATCTGCTATATAACTGATAATATCTGCTATATAACTGATAATATCTGCTATATAACTGATCATATATGGTATATAACTGATCATATCTGCTATATAACTGATAATATCTGGTATATAACTGATCATATCTGCTATATAACTGATAATATCTGGTATATAACTGACCATATCTGGTATATAACTGATCATATATGGTATATAACTGATCATATCTGCTATATAACTGATAACATCTGGTATATAACTGACCATATCTGCTATATAACTGATAATATCTGGTATATAACTGATAATATCTGCTATATAACTGACCATATCTGGTATATAACTGATAATATCTGCTATATAACTGACCATATCTGCTATATAACTGATCATATCTGCTATATAACTGATAACATCTGGTATATAACTGACCATATCTGCTATATAACTGATAATATCTGCTATATAACTGATAATATCTGCTATATAACTGACCATATCTGGTATATAACTGATAATATCTGCTATATAACTGACCATATCTGCTATATAACTGACCATATCTGCTATATAACTGATAATATCTGGTATATAACTGATAATATCTGCTATATAACTGATCATATCTGCTATATAACTGATCATATCTAGTATATAACTGATAATATCTGCTATATAACTGATCATATCTGCTATATAACTGACCATATCTGGTATATAACTGATCATATCTGCTATATAACTGACCATATCTGCTATATAACTGACCATATCTGGTATATAACTGACCATATCTGGTATATAACTGACCATATCTGGTATATAACTGACCATATCTGGTATATAACTGATCATATCTGGTATATAACTGATCATATCTGCTATATAACTGATCATATCTGCTATATAACTGATCATATCTGGTATATAACTGATCATATCTGCTATATAACTGATAATATCTGCTATATAACTGATAATATCTGGTATATAACTGACCATATCTGCTATATAACTGATCATATATGGTATATAACTGATCATATCTGCTATATAACTGATAATATCTGCTATATAACTGATAATATCTGGTATATAACTGACCATATCTGGTATATAACTGACCATATCTGGTATATAACTGATCATATCTGGTATATAACTGATCATATCTGCTATATAACTGATCATATCTGCTATATAACTGATAATATCTGGTATATAACTGACCATATCTGCTATATAACTGATCATATCTGGTATATAACTGATCATATCTGCTATATAACTGATCATATCTGCTATATAACTGATAATATCTGGTATATAACTGATAATATCTGCTATATAACTGATAATATCTGGTATATAACTGACCATATCTGCTATATAACTGATCATATCTGGTATATAACTGATCATATCTGGTATATAACTGATCATATCTGGTATATAACTGATCGTATCTGGTATATAACTGATAATATCTGGTATATAACTGATAATATCTGCTATATAACTGACCATATCTGGTATATAACTGATCATATCTGGTATATAACTGATCATATCTGGTATATAACTGATCATATCTGGTATATAACTGATCATATCTGGTATATAACTGACCATATCTGGTATATAACTGATCATATCTGGTATATAACTGATAATATCTGGTATATAACTGATAATATCTGGTATATAACTGACCATATCTGCTATATAACTGATCATATCTGGTATATAACTGATCATATCTGGTATATAACTGATCATATCTGGTATATAACTGATCATATCTGGTATATAACTGACCATATCTGGTATATAACTGATCATATCTGGTATATAACTGATCATATATGGTATATAACTGATAATATATGGTATATAACTGACCATATCTGGTATATAACTGACCATATCTGGTATATAACTGATAATATATGGTATATAACTGATAATATCTGGTATATAACTGATAATATCTGCAATATAACTGATCATATATGGTATATAACTGATCATATCTGGTATATAACTGACCATATCTGGTATATAACTGACCATATCTGCTATATAACTGATAATATCTGGTATATAACTGACCATATCTGGTATATAACTGATCATATATGGTATATAACTGATCATATCTGCTATATAACTGATAATATCTGGTATATAACTGACCATATCTGCTATATAACTGATAATATCTGCTATATAACTGACCATATCTGGTATATAACTGATAATATCTGCTATATAACTGATAATATCTGGTATATAACTGACCATATCTGCTATATAACTGATAATATCTGCTATATAACTGACCATATCTGCTATATAACTGATAATATATGCTATATAACTGATAATATCTGCTATATAACTGATAATATCTGCTATATAACTGATAATATCTGCTATATAACTGATAATATCTGCTATATAACTGATCATATCTGCTATATAACTGATAATATCTGCTATATAACTGATAATATCTGCTATATAACTGATCATATCTGCTATATAACTGATAATATCTGCTATATAACTGATAATATCTGCTATATAACTGATAATATCTGCTATATAACTGATCATATCTGCTATATAACTGATCATATCTGCTATATAACTGATCATATCTGCTATATAACTGATAATATAATACTTGAAATATTTTTTAAACCTTTTTGAGTGCAATATTTACTGTTAAATTCTTCTCACTTTGTTTATTGTTTATTTCACTTGCTTTGGCAATGTAAACACGTTTCCCAATAAAGCCACTTTGAATTTAATTGAATTGAGAGAGAGAGAGAGAGAGCGATAAGAGAGAGAGAGAGAGAGAGAGAGAGAGAGAGAGAGAGACTTGACACATCATGAAAAAATAGAAGTGCCGGTAACAGAGGGAGGTGAAGGTGTGTGTGGTTTGACTTTGTGTGTGTGTTTCTTGTGAGCTTATGTGTTGTTGTATATGTGTGTGTGTACCTTGGGGCGCCATGCATTGGCGCTGCCATCCTGGTGGAGGCGTGCGAGGGCGGGGCCCCAGGAGAGCCTCCAAGTCTGTAGGAAGGAGGAGGCTCTGAAGCTGCTGTCTGGAACCAACCTCCTCTGGAGACCCAGGGGGAAGGAGCAGCCTGAGACAGACAGACAGACAGACATTTTTATTTCCCTTCTTCCTTCTCTCAGGGATTCTATTCACCAGCACCTGAGATCTGTCCGTCCCTGCACCTCCTCCCTTCCCCCGGCCCCTGACCCCGATCACGGACTACCTGATTATGTACCTCTCAACCTCAGCTACAACATCTAATCACAACATACACCACCACTAAATGTGATCTGAGCTGTTACAAACTGTTACAAAGGTGTTCCTAACTGCCACAGGGACTCACTGTTGACGTCACAGCCCAGCAGCTCCATGCGAAGAGCAGGGTTCCTCTGGATGGTGACAGGCTGCAGTCTGATGTAGCGCCCCAGGATGGGGGGAGACAGATGGTTCTCCTTCACCTTGGAGCCATCCAGATTACCGTTAAATATCTGAATTAAACAAAAGTTATATCATTAACAGTAAGTACAAGAGGTAGCATGGTAGTATTGCATAGAACTACCCTGAGATATTTTAGGCATTGATGACATTTACAGTAACAAAAAGATAAATGCATCTGCTCTCTGACTGCTGGTTTGTATGGTAAACAATTAAGCTCATGCTTTGTGGGTACAGTACTAGCCAGTAGGTACTGGTACAGATGGTTAAGGTACATGTAAGGTACTGACGTAAGTTGGTGTGGTGCTGTTCCCCCTGTAGTTAGTCCAGGTCTCCTGGTCTAGGCTGTAGGAGAGGGTGAAGTACATGATGAAGTAGTCCTTCAGGCCCAGAGAGGCTCTTGCACCCTGGGTCTGGATCCCATGGATCAGTGTGGGTCTTTGGAGGTCCACCTGCATATAAGACATAACAGGAGACCAGGGTTGGGGCCAGTTCCATTTCAATTCAGTCAATTCAGGAAGTGAACTGAAATCCCAATTCCAATTTTTCTCATGAGTATAATTGGGCAGCTAAATCAGAGGGCATTTCAATCTACAAGATCTTTCACAGGAGAACAGGAATTTTATTGTTGAACCTGGATCCATGATTTCTGATCCGCGCCCATCCAGGCGTTGACAGAACCAGATAGCTCCAGCCTTGCCAGCCTGGCCTCCCAGTTACCTGGAAAACACATATATGCATTCAATCACACTGGCTAACTGTATGCAGGCCTAACACAGAGTAAAGTTTTCATAAACAGTAAGTCACTGATTCATCACGGCAATATTTCTCCATTCTAGAGGCTCACTTATGCGTTTACTGTGTACGAGCCTACTTTCTGACGTGAAATAACTTAATAATTAATAATAATAATTTATTGGATTTACACAACGCTTTTCCATAGTAAGGAGGGAAACTCACCTGTTCTACCACCGATGTGAAACACCCTAAGGTAATGCATGGTAAACTTTTTTCTGTCAAAACGCTCACCACACATCAGCTATAATGATTGAGAGGTGTGTAGTAACATTCTTGTGGTTACATTCTTGCATTGCTGAAGCTTGCTTACCTATGTGGTCTGATGCAGTGATCTGGGAATCGTCTATTCTTCCTGACCTCAACCCCAGAGGCTGGATGCATCCTGCCAGGCAATCACAGGAAATTACATTCCATTATTTCTATTGTCCACATTTCACAAAAGAATAGCCAACAATGTCATTCTAAGACATTTCAAAGAACACATTTCACACTTCTGTCTCTTCAGTCTACTGAGTAAGGCTCTTGTGAGGTAACTATGTGTGGTACCTACATATGTTGGGAGATGTGGTATCTACATAAGTTGTGAGTTGTGGTACCTACATAAGTTGGGAGATGTGGTACCTACATAAGTTGGGAGTTGTGGTATCTACATAAGTTGTGAGTTGTGGTACCTACATAAGTTGGGAGATGTGGTACCTACATAAGTTGGGAGATGTGGTACCTACATAAGTTGGGAGTTGTGGTACCTACATAAGTTGGGAGTTGTGGTACCTACATAAGTTGGGAGTTGTGGTATCTACATAAGTTGTGAGTTGTGGTATCTACATAAGTTGTGAGTTGTGGTATCTACATAAGTTGTGAGTTGTGGTACCTACATAAGTTGTGAGTTGTGGTCTCTACATAAGTTGGGAGTTGTGGTATCTACATAAGTTGGGAGTTGTGGTATCTACATAAGTTGGGAGTTGTGGTATCTACATAAGTTGGGAGTTGTGGTATCTACATAAGTTGGGAGTTGTGGTCTCTACATAAGTTGGGAGTTGTGGTCTCTACATAAGTTGGGAGTTGTGGTATCTACATAAGTTGGGAGTTGTGGTATCTACATAAGTTGGGAGTTGTGGTATCTACATAAGTTAGGAGTTGTGGTATCTACATAAGTTGGGAGTTGTGGTATCTACATAAATTGTGAGTTGTGGTCTCTACACAAATGGGAGTTGTGGTATCTACATAAGTTGGGAGTTGTGGTATCTACATAAGTTGGGAGTTGTGGTATCTACATAATTTTGGAGTTGTGGTCTCTACATAAGTTGGGAGTTGTGGTATCTACATAAGTTGGGAGTTGTAGTATCTACATAAGTTGGGAGTTGTAGTATCTACATAAGTTGGGAGTTGTGGTACCTACATAAGTTGGGAGTTGTGGTACCTACATAAGTTGGGAGATGTGGTACCTACATAAGTTGGGAGATGTGGTACCTACATAAGTTGGGAGTTGTAGTATATACATAAGTTGGGAGTTGTAGTATCTACATAAGTTGGGAGTTGTGGTACCTACATAAGTTGGGAGTTGTGGTACCTACATAAGTTGGGAGATGTGGTACCTACATAAGTTGGGAGTTGTAGTATATACATAAGTTGGGAGTTGTAGTATATACATAAGTTGGGAGTTGTGGTACCTACATACTGTAAGTTGGGAGTTAGGGTACTTACATAAGTTGGGAGTTGGGGTACCTACATAAGTTGGGAGATATGGTACTTACATAAGTTGGGAGATGTGGTACCTACATAAGTTGGGAGTTGTGGTACCTACATAAGTTGGGAGTTGTGGTACCTACATAAGTTGGGAGTTGTGGTACCTACATAAATTGGGAGTTGTGGTACCTACATAAGTTGGGATTTGTGGTTCCTACATGGGTTGTGAGGTGTGGTAGGCTACTTACGTGGGTTGTAGACCAGTAGTTTAGCCCTCATGCCGGCCAGCTGGTGCTCTCCTACTGTACACTCCACCATCCAGGTCCCCACCGTGGCCGGCCTCATCTCCACTGTTCCAAACACACCTGGAGAGGGGGGCAGAGACCAAGGTGTGACAGGTGACATTCTTGATTGACTATTATTTTATTGTGTGTGTGTGTGTGTGTGTGTGTGTGTGTGTGTGTGTGTGTGTGTGTGTGTGTGTGTGTGTGTGTGTGTGTGTGTGTGTGTGTGTGTGTGTGTGTGTGTGCGTGCGTGTGCGTGTGGTAACTGTGGTTGTGTGGTTGTGTGTGTGTGTGGTAACTGTGGTTGTGTGGTTGTGTGTGTGTTTCTTAGTGTGTGTGTTTACCAGGATAGAGGTTGTACACCCCCATGCGATGCTCCTGCTCCTTGTGAATGCTGAAGGGCAGACCGTGGAAGTGGGCGGTGTGATACTCCCCGTCACCCCCGACGTTCAGCAGGTGCCACCTGACTTGCTGGTGCTGGGCAACCATCAGACCAGGAAGTGTCTCTGCCACGTAGCCGTTTATGGCTAAGGTAACATGGAAAGATTTTCCAGATAAAGTAATCTCAAACACAAACAATCGATCAGATACTGTATGAGTATGAACCTAAACAAACAGAGAAATTCACTAGAAATCAATTTTTATAAATTTATCATGAAACTATTATTGACATTAGGAGGGAGTCTGAATAACTCTACTGTACCTGCGAACTTGTTGCTGAGCTGAAACCAGGGGTCATCTTTCTGGGCCTGGCAGGGTGGGGTGCAGTACCGACGGATGTTCTCGTCCAGGTACCAGCTCTTGGTCTCGTCGAAGGTGTGGAAGAGGAGGGCGTACTCCTGTAGGTTGGGCTGTAGATTCAGTTGGGGGTGGAGGGTGCCTGGTTTACAGATTACTAAGGGGCCAATCAGACCAGAGTGGAGGTCCTTCTCCTGTTGCAGGGGTGAGAACAGAACACAAAGCCACACAGTCAAATACGCCACGCCAGAACAATACGTGCATGCAGGGAAAAGCATGTCAAAACACTGATAAGCTATCTAAGGAAAATAAAAGACACTTATGAGGCCTAACTATGAGCTAGCTTTGTAATATACAGTAAGTGTTGACAGTGCCACCTGCCTTATTCTGTGTAGAATAGTAGGCCCCGGCCTTACAGTCAAACTCTGCAGCGGTGGGCCCCTGCTTCCTGGTGATCCTCCAGGTGTAGACCCTGACCTCTCCAGGCTGGACCGCCTCCCCAGGGACCCCCGCCACCCCAGCCCCGGAGGACTGACCATCACCCTGGCTCTTATCATACACCCCATGAAGGTGCAGGGAGTACGGCCTGGACGCCATGTTCTTGAAGGTCACCTGTCAAGATCAAGATCAGGATCAAGATCAAGATCAGGATCAAGATTAAAAACAGGATCAAGATTAAGATCGGGTGAATGTTTAACAGCAGAACACACAGAATCTGATGAGATGCCATGAAAATAATATTGCAGTGAATTCAGGGGGTAACACAACCGGGATTAAAACCAGGGTTCCTGCAACTGTCCAGAACCTTAGCCACTACACCAAGAACTCCGAAACACCTTGACGAGGTTAGTAGTAGTTGAGCTAAGGCCACTAAAATATGAATTGATTTGAAACATCTGTGAATTAATAAGATGATCATTGATCTCCACTCACGGTAAGGAGGTCGTTGACCTCAGCTTTAATGATAGGGCCCATGAGTCCCAGATGTTCCTGCAGCTCTCCTCTGGTGACGGGGATCTGGAAGTCTCTATCACTGAAGGCCCTGAACACCACCTTCTTATATTCCGCCAGGAACTTCCTCATTCCCCTACGCCTCTCTCTGGGGAGTGAACAGTTGACAGTTGATTAGCTGATCAATACCCTGATAAAAGACAGCTTGCCGTTAATCAATACCCTAATAAAAGACAGCTTGCGTTAATCAATACCCTGATAAAAGACAGCTTGCCGTTAATCAATACCCTGATAAAAGACAGCTTGCAGTTAACCAATACCCTGATAAAAGACAGCTTGTCGTTAATCAATACCCTGATAAAAGACAGCTTGCCGTTGATCAATACCCTGATAAAAGACAGCTTGCCGTTGATCAATACCCTGATAAAAGACAGCTTTCCGTTGATCAATATCCTAATAAAAGACAGCTTGTCGTTGATCAATATCCTAATAAAAGACCGCTTCCCGTTAATCAATACCCTGATAAAAGACAGCTTGCCGTTGAAACGTTGGTAAATATATGATTGCATTGGAGCTACTAGAGAGCAGCTTTTCCTTTACTTTTAAACTGAGCTGATCAATCAGAAACCGGATTTATTTAGAAATCTATCTAAAATGAATAGTCAAAGAGATGGGGCCAAACACAGATTAAGCCTAGTTCTGGACTAAAGAGCATATTCAATTGAGATTCTCCATTGAAGTGCTCCCCAAAGACTAAGCATAAGTGTCCAAGAAACCAGATACTTACAAAAGCCAAACACTACCTTGTTTTTATGAGCTGATGTGGTTTCCTGATCCCATAGTCCCATGTGATCTCCTGTGCAGCGATGTAGTAGCTGCGGTATTGTCCATCTGTGGTCCTCAGGTCCAGGTTGTCCTCTGTCCCTATGTAGGCTGTCCCAGTGTCTTCCTCACTATAGTCATCATACTCCAGAGACACTGCGTTCCTGGGAGCCGTTTTGTTGTCATTGGAGACATTGGAGAAGTCTAGATCCAACAAATCCAGTAGAGGTGTGTCCAGCTCTGTGTGAGTGTTGTTGCTTAGGGGATGCACATCCCCAGCTTTCTGCTCCTCCACCTTCAGCTGATCCAACACCTCCACCTTCTGCTCCTCCCTCTGCTGCTGCACCTTCAGCTGATCCAACACCTCCACCTTCTGCTCCTCCCTCTGCTGCTGCACCTTCAGCTGATCCGGGAGAGCTTCCAAAGTTTTGTTCAGGGGGTCTAGATCCATCCATCCGTCTAACTCCAAGAGTAGAGGGTCCTTATCTGCATGATTGGTGGTTAGGGGATGTGAATCTCGATCCAGCTCCCCCTTTTGCCTCTCCCTCTGCTCCTGCACCTTTAAGAACCCCTCACCCTGTGCTTCCTGCTCCTCCTGCTGATCCAACACCTCCACCTTCTGCTCCTCTCTCTGCTCCTGCTCTAGTGCCTCCCCATACACCCGACCCTTCCACTCCTTCAGCACCTCCTCCTCACAGTTATCCACCAGCTTGTTGCGCTCTCCATTCTCTCCACCCTCCAACTCGGCCTGGCGTCTCTGTCTCCCGTTCCCCCCCTGCTCCCCACCCAGGTCCCCTCCCTCCTGGTTCTCTGAAGCCTTCCACTCCCCATCCTTCTCCAGTTGCTCCAGAACATCTGTGGGGATCCCTCCCTGGGAAAGCAGGTTGGCCTCCTCATCAGCAGACGACACCGTCACATACCTGACCTCACAAATTGACCTCTGGTCCCCTGCCTTAAATGTGACATTGTTATCAGACCCGTGGTCCCCTGATTCTCCGATGGCGACTTCGTTATCTGTGTCATTTCCTGTTTGCGGTGTTGTTGTGTTCTGGTTTAAGCCAGGTTGCTTCCTGCAGACTCTGACAGCTACGGTCCTGTTCTGTGGCTGGGGGTGGAGGGATCTGGGTTTGAAGAAGTGGTCTACGTAGTCAGGCAGGACGTCCTCCAGGCCATACTCTACATCTTCGTTGTCCACCAGCAGTTCAATGTTACAAGACAGGACGGAGTAACGGGCGCTCATGCCACGGCTTTTCAGGCGGCTGTCGAACGCACTGATCTCCCACTCACCTTAGGATGAAAAAAACATCAGCTCACAACGCTCCAGAAAACACCTCTCAGGGTCAGGTTTTAGTAGGACGCACCGTAGTGAAAACCTGTGTTCTTAATGGACCTGTAGCACCTCCCTGTTTAAAATATGTTCTTCCATTTGATGCCTACTGAATACAACTGCAGTAGGATCATTTGACCTTTGACCTTACCGATTAGCTGAGACTCCATGGTAACGGTCTCCCCGGACATTGGGAAGAGTGTGAGGACGGACTCGTACACATTGTCCTTCATGAAGGGGTTTCCTGTGAAGTAGACGGACAAGAAGTCGCTCTGCGTCCCCACGTTGGACAGGTGCCAGAAGGTCACGTCATCCTTACACACCTGGACCCTCTGCTCGTTGAACATAATCCCGTTCACGTCTGTAAACAAAAATGAGATCAAGATAAAAAACATAGCACACAAAAAGGGTGACAGAGCAGACATGTGTCACCACTTTCATCAAGAACCAAGATAACCAGGCAGGAAAACCTTACTTACTGTAGATGACATTGGAGTTGTAGAAGTCAGGGTCTGTAGGGTTGACCATGGAGGGGTCTTTGCTGTACTTCTGAATGTTGTCATTGATGTACCAACTCTTGTTCTCATCAAACACAGCGAACATCAACTGCTTCACTTTATCTGGGCCCACCTGCAAGTTGGACATCTTAGGTTATGATAACCACAAGAACTCACACTGCTACAAACAACAACATCTAAGTTATCAGTGTATGACTTGATCAAGCTGCAAGAGAAATAATGCACTGATATGTCATATTGGGCCAGTTTCAGGGACACATCTCTATTCTTCAATGAAAGTTATTCTTATTCCAAGACTAGACTTAATCTGTGTCTGAAAAACCAACCCTGTGTGTCATTATGGACATATTAAGTGTCGATTCTCACCAGCCGCCCCCTGGTGTCCATGGAGTCCTTCTTGCAGATGAGGAGGGGTCCTATGAGGCCAGTGGCCAGATCTCTCTCAGGGTTGATGGTACTCTGGTACAGACGGGTCAGACACTGGGGGTCTCCCTCCAGGGGCCCATCCTCTGCTGTTAGTTTCCACACATACCCATATGTCCCGTTGGGGGGTACAGCCAGGGAGCGTAGGTCTTTTTCACCCTCTACACACACACACATAGACACCGGGGGGAACACTGATGACTAATGACTTAGGAATGACTAAGAGATTTTATTAGTCTAACAGAATGACTATTATGACTATTAGAATGACTATTAGACTAATAAAACGTTTTATGAGTTTCTCCAGACCTCAACATATTAACACACCGGATATGATGACTATTCCATAAAGGATTTACTTATGATTCCAAACCTAAATGCATAGTCAGTAATATTATCATAATGCCAGTTCTTACCGTTCTCTGTTTTCCTCAGTGGAGAAATCCTGGTGAGGCCGGTTGGATACATGTTGAAAGGACGACTTGCCAGGTTCTTGAACACTATCTGAAGAAACAATTAGAATGATCTTTACTTTCTTTACTATCTATTCAGATACATATTTTTTGCTTGTTTGTTTTGTTGATTGTGGTACACACCTGGAAGTGTTCGTCCACCTGTCCTCTGAGCAGTGGTCCCAGCAGTCTTTTAACAGGTGATTTCCTCTTGGTGAAGGTCTGGTCAGTGTATTCTACATACACCACCTTCTTATATTCATGACCCAGCTGATGAGGCCCCCTGGGAAAGTATTCCGATAACAGTTGACTGGAACACAGAGACAGTAGTAGGAGGGTAGTATCAGTATTTTTAGGATCATGAACTCTCTCCCTTTCCTGTCCTAGTCTTTTTCTGGCTATACACACTCTCTCTGACCCTCTCCCTTTCTCGGTCCTCCCTCCCTCCTATCTGAACTCTTATTTTTTCCATTTCACTCCCAGTCTTCCTTTCTCTCACCCCACTCTGTCGCCCCTGTACCCTCTTTCCTACCTGTCACCCTGGCTGAGGTGGGGTTTCCTACCTGTCACCCTGGCTGAGGTGGGGTTTCCTACCTGTCACCCTGGCTGAGGTGTGATTTCGTACATGTCTCCCTCGTTGAGGTGGGGTCTCCTACCTGTCACCCTGGCTGAGGTGGGGTTTCCTACCTGTCACCCTGGCTGAGGTGGGATTTCGTACCTGTCTCGCTCACTGAGGTGGGGTTTCGTACCTGTCTCGCTCACTGAGGTGGGGTATTGTACCTGTCTCGCTCACTGAGGTGGGTTTTTGTACCTGTCTCGCTCACTGAGGTGGGGTTTTGTGATAATGTTTTTTTTTTGCATTGTTTGTAACTCATTTTGTACATAATGTTGCTGCTTCCGTCTCTTATGACCGAAAAGAGCTGCTGGACATTAGAACAGCGATTACTCACCTTAAACTGGACAAATATTTTTTCTTTAATGAGGCCGACGTGAAGCATATACTGCTTTGTAGAGACAAGGCCCAAATCCCCATAATTTGTGTGAAGAAAAGACGGAGAAAAAGGGGGTGGAAGGCGGGGTGCCTTGTAAGAGTTTGCCGAAGTGTAGGTAAACCACCACTACCCTCCGTATTATTGGCCAACATGTATTCATTGGAAAACAAACTGGACAATTAAGACTATCCTACCAATGGGACAGTAAAAAACTGTATATATCTTATGTTTCACCAAGATGTGGCTCAACAATGATACGGATAGTATAGAGCTGGCTGGCTTTTCCGTGCATCGGCAGGACAGAGCAGCTACGTCTGGTAAGACGTATAACTGCTGGTGAGCGATGTCTAATATTAAAGTGTCAAGGTATTGCTCGCCTGAGGTAGAATACCTCATGATAAGCTGTAGACCACACGATCTACCAAAAGAGTTCTCATCTATATTATTCGTAGCCATCTATTTACCACCACAAACCGATGCTGGCACTAAGACCGCACTCAACGAGCTGTATTCAGCCATAAGCACACAAGAACATGCTCATCCAGAAGCGACGCTCCTAGTGTCCAGGGACTTTAATGTAAACTTAAATCTGTTTTACCTCATTTCTACCAGCATGTCACATGTGCAACAAGAGGAAAATAAATTCTAGACCACACACAGAGAAGCATGCTCTCCCACCCCCTCCATTTGGCAAATCTGACCATAAATCTATCCTCCTGATTCCTGTTTACATGCTAAAATTAAAGCAGTAAGTTACAGTGACTCCCTCAGTACGGAAGTGGTCAGATGACACAGATGCGACGCCACAGCACTGTTTTTGCTAACACAGACCAGAATATTTTCCAGGATTCATCCAATGGCATTGAGGAGTATACCACCTCAGTCACCAGTTTCATCAATATAAGTGCATCAACGACGTCGTCGCCACAGTGACCACACATACATATCCCAACCAGAAGCCATGGATTACAACATCTGCACTGAGCTAAAGGCAGAGCTGCCGCTTTCAAGGAGCAGGACACTAATATAAGAAATCCAATCATGCCCTCAGAAGAACCATCAAACAGGCAAAGCATCAATACAGGAGTAAGATTGAATCTTACTACACCAGCTCTGACGCTCATCAGATGTGGCAAGGCTTGAAATCTATTATGGACCACAAAGGGAAATCAAGTCGATAGCTGTCCAGTGACGCAAGCCTACCAGACGGGCTAAATGCGTTTTATGCTCGCTTCAAGGCAAGAAACACTGAAGCATGCATGAGAGCACCAGCTATTCCAGACGACTGTGTGATTACGCTCTCCGTAGCCGATGTGAGCAGGACTTTTAAACAGGTGAACATTTACAAAGCCGCGGGGCCAGACGGATTACCAGGACGTGTACTCAGAGCATGTGTGGTGTCTCCACTGACGTTTTCAACCTCTCCCTGACCCAGTCTGTAATACCTACATGTTTTAAACAGACCAGCATGTGCCCAAGAAAGCGAAGGCAACCTGCCTAAATGATTACCGCCCCGTAGCACTCACGCCGGTAGCCATGAAGTGCTTTGAAAGGCTGGTCATGGCTCACAACAACACCATCATGCTGGAAACCCTAAACCCACTCCAACTTGCATACCGCCCCAACAGATCCACAGATGATGCAATCTCAATCGCATTCCACACTGCTCTTTACGACCTGGATGAAAGGAACACCTATGTGAAAATGCTGTTCATTCACTACAGCTCAGCATTCAACACCACATTACCCACAAAGCTCATCACTAAGCTAAGGACCCTGAGACTAAACACCTCCCTCTGCAACTGGATCCCGGACTTGGGTAGGCAAGGGTAGGCAACAACAAATCTGCCATATTGATCCTCAACACTGGGGCCCCTCAGGGGTGCGTGCTCATCCCCTCCTGTACTCCCTGTTCAGACACAACTGTGTGGCCGGGCACGCCTCCAACATCACCATTAAGTTTACTGACGACACAACAGTGGTAGGCCTGATCACCGACAACGATGAGACAGCCTATAGGGAGGAGGTCAGAGACCTGGCAGTGTGGTGCCAGGACAACAACCTCTCCCTCAATGTGAGCAAGACAAAGGAGTTGATCGTGGACTATAGGAAAAGGAGGGCTGAACAGGGCCCCATTAACATTGACAGGGCTGAAGTGTCGAGAGTTTCAAGTTCCTTGGTGTCCACATCACCAACGAAGTACCATGGTCCAAACACACTAAGACAATTTTGATGAGGGCACGACAACACCTTTTCCCCCTCAGGAGACTGAAAAGATTTGACATGGCTCCCCAGATCCTGAAAAAGTGAAAAAGTTCTAAAGCTGCACCATCGAGAGCATCCTGACCGGTTGCATCACCGCCTGGTACAACTGCTCGGTATCTGACCGTAAGGCGCTACAGAGGGTAGTGCATACGGCCCAGTACATCACTGGAGCCAAGTTTCCTGACATCCAGGACCCATATTACTAGGCAGTGTCAGAGACATACCCAAACAATTGTCAAAGACTCCAGTCGCCCAAGTCATAGACTGTTCTTTCTGCTACCGCAGGGCAGGCAGTACCGGAGCGCCAAGTCTAGGACCAAAAGACTCCTTAACAGCTTCTACCCCCAATTTTATTACATTTTTTACTTAAGTTTATTCAGTAAATATTTTCTTAACTCTATTTCTTAAACTGCATTGTTGGTTAAGGGCTTGTAAGTAAACATTTCACGGTAAGTTCTACGCCTGTTGTATTCGGCGCATGTAACAAATACAATTTTATTTGTACCTGTCTCCCTCACCGAGGTGGGGTTTTGTACCTAGCTCCTTAACTGAGGTGGGGTTTCGTACCTGACTCCTTAACTGAGGTGGGGTATTGTACCTGTCTCCCTCACTGAGGTGGAGTTTTGTACCTGTCTCCCTCACTGAGGTGGCGTTTTGTACCTGTTTCCTTAACTGAGGTGGGGTTTCGTACCTGACTCCTTAACTGAGGTGGGGTATTGTACCTGTCTCCCTCACTGAGGTGGAGTTTTGTACCTGTCTCCCTCACTGAGGTGGCGTTTTGTACCTGTTTCCTTAACTGAGGTGGGATTTCGTACCAGTCTCCTTAACTAATGTGGGGTTTCATACCTGTCTCCTTAACTGAGGTGGGGTTTCATACCTGTCTCCTTAACTGAGGTGGGGTTTCGTACCTTGCTCCTTAACTAAGGTGGGGTTTTGTACCTGTCTCCTTAACTGAGGTGGGGTTTCTTACCTGTCTCCTTAACTGAGGTGGGGTTTTGTACCTGTTTCCTTATCTGAGGTGGGATTTCGTACCTTGCTCCTTAACTAAAGTGGGGTTTTGTACCTGTTTCCTTAACTGAGGTGGGATCTCGTACCTGTCTCCTTAACTAAGGTGGGGTTTTGTACCTGTCTCCTTAACTGAGGTGGGGTTTCACACCTGTCTCCTTAACTGAGGTGGGATTTCGTACCTGTCTCCTTAACTGAGGTGGGGTTTCATACCTGTCTCCTTAACTGAGGTGGGATTTCGTACCTTGCTCCTTAACTAAGGTGGGGTTTTGTACCTGTCTCCTTAACTGAGGTGGGGTTTTGTACCTGTTTCCTTAACTGAGGTGGGATTTCGTACCTTGCTCCTTAACTAAGGTGGGGTTTTGTACCTGTCTCCTTAACTGAGGTGGGGTTTCATACCTGTCTCCTTAACTGAGGTGGCGTTTTGTACCTGTTTCCTTAACTGAGGTGGGATTTCGTACCTTGCTCCTTAACTGAGGTGGGGTTTTGTACCTGTCTCCTTAACTGAGGTGGGGTTTCGTACATGTCTCCTTAACTGAGTTGGGGTTTTGTACCTGTCTCCTTAAAGTGAGGTTTCGTACCTGTCTCCCTGGCTGAGGTGGGGTGCGTAATCCCAACTGATCTCCTCAGCAGCAATGTAATGGACCCAGACTTTGTTCTTCCCCCCTCGAGAGCGCCCCACAGCCCGACTTTTCACAGGCTTAAACACAAATAACTCAAACATGTCATCTCCATATTCATAGTCCTCCTCATTCTCAGACTGCTGGACCCGACGCACATCAGGACCGGGCACCGTCACAGGCTCTGGGCAGTCCTCCACCTCAAAGACTGCACTCATGCCCACTGGAACAAAAATATACAAAGACATCTTATAGCACCTCATAAGACACCTTATGAACACCTTAGAGCACATTCTCAACAACATAATTATTCATGCAACTCGGGCTCAAATGTATAAGTCTCACTCTGGTACCTCACACAGGAGTGTCAAATCAAATTGGGAACTTTCAAATTTATCAAAACTTTATTTCACAACTTTGCAAGAACATACTCTTACCGTGGCTGTTTGCTTGGATCTGACAGCTGATGAGGAACTTCCCCTGAGTGCTGGGCTTCATCTCCGCCGTGGTAAAGGTCATAGGGGTCATCTCCACAGTAACCTTACGGTGGGCCATCACCTGGAATGACAAGGGTAGAGTTAGGCTCAGACTGAAATGCTGCTGAACTGGTTACACATTCTTACAAATGTTTTATAACAACTTCATTGTCAAAACCTTCTGAAATTAGTAATGATTTGTTGACAGCTTTAAGTAAACCCTGATTTAAACTTGAATTATCTGCTGTACCTGCAGAGTGTGATCCTGGAACTGTATAGAGTGGATCTCTGGAGACGTTTCCATTCCAATGAGATGCCAGAACACATGATCTCGTCCCTGGCACATCGTCAGACCTACACACATACCAAACATAGTTGACAACAGGACTAAACTGTTGACTCTATACAGTAACATGTTAAACTAGCTCCTGACCTGGTAGAGTTGAGTTGACGTATCCATTGATAGTGTGGTACTGTTTTCTTGCACTGGCCTTCTTAAATCTTTCCCGGAAACTCCCCACCTCTCCGTACCAGCTCTTACTCTCATCAAAAACAGCAAAGAGCAGAATAAACTCTCTGCTTTTCCGAACTCCATTATCTGTAAATGCAGCTGTGAGAACCCAAGGGAAGCAGAGAATACAGATAACACATTAGTTGATTGATCTGAATATCACAGGGTACATTTGGTGAATTTACGCATTTGGTGAAATTATGCATTTGGTGAAATTACTCATTTGTTCAAATGACTTATTTGGTCAGATTACTCATTTGTTTAATAGTCAGGCCATGTGGTAGTCTGGGTATTAAGCTTCATAATGTGCAGTAAACTATTGACAATCCCTACTTAGTACGGCGTTTACATGATTCAGACCTCCTTCTGTTCACATAGTCTTTCCATTAGGTAGGATAGGATCACTGTATGACTGAGAGCAGAGCACATAATAAGTCCCAGTCAGCTATGAGTCCAGCAGCCACATTCATTTCCTCCTTTACCAGGCAGATATGTGTCACAGTGGGTCTGACTGTACTGTAAGGGGAGTGTGATACGTAGAGAGAAAGTTGTGGAAGGTGTGTGAGATCAACATATCAGGAATAAAGTTGTGATGTAATCTGGACGTAAGGTATGTGGGATCAACATATCAGGAATAAAGTTGTGATGTATCTGGATGTAAGGTATGTGGGATCAACATATCAGGAATAAAGTTGTGGTGTATCTGACCGTAAGGTATGTGGGATCAACATATCAGGAATAAAGTTGTGATGTATCTGGATGTAAGGTATATGGGATCAACATATCAGGAATAAAGTTGTGGTGTATCTGACCGTAAGGTATGTGGGATCAACATATCAGGAATAAAGTTGTGGTGTATCTGACCGTAAGGTATATGGGATCAACATATCAGGAATAAAGTTGTGATGTATCTGGATGTAAGGTATGTGGGATCAACATATCAGGAATAAAGTTGTGGTGTATCTGACCGTAAGGTATGTGGGATCAACATATCAGGAATAAAGTTGTGATGTATCTGGACGTAAGGTATATGGGATCAACATATCAGGAATAAAGTTGTGATGTATCTGGATGTAAGGTATGTGGGATCAACATAGCAGGAATAAAGTTGTGTCTCTAACTTGATTTGCAGATGAGCAGAGCCCCGATGAGCCCAGAGTTGAAGTCTTGTACAGTGTCCACCTGGGAGGAGTAGGAGTAGGTGAGGCATTCTGGGTCTCCCACGGTCGGACCGTCATTAGGGTTGATGTCCCAGACGTACTTGTAGTATCCTCCTGGAGCAACCGCATCATCCTCCTTCTCCTGGCTAGAAGTGGCGTCATCGTATCCGGCCCCTAGAGAGAAAGAGATATACTGCTATGAATATACGTGTGTACACACAGAGACTGACATAGCAGATACATGCTTGCGGGAACACACTCATTTGATACATTTGGCGCCGGAGAGGATGGCTGCTGTTTTATTGGCTCTTAACCAACTGTGCTGTTTTGTTTGTTTTTCCGCATTGTTTGTAACTTATTTTGTACATAATGTTGCTGTTACCGTATCTTATGACCGAAAAGAGCTTCTGGACATCAGAACAGCGATTACTCACCTCAAATTGAACAAATCATTTTTCAAGGAGCGGGACTCAAACCCGGAAGCTTATAAGAAATCCTGCTATTCCCTCCGACGAACCATCAAACAGGCAAAGCGTCAATACAGGAATAAGATTGAATCATACTACACCGGCTCCAACGCTCGTCAGATGTGGCAGGGCTTGCAAACTATTACAGACTACAAAGGGAAGCACAGCCGAGAGCTGCACAGAGACACAAGCCTACGAGACAAACTCAATAACTTCCAGGCAAGTAACACTAAAACAGGCATTAGAGCATCAGCTGTTCCGGACAACTGTGTAATCACGCTCTCCTCAGCCGATGTTAGTAAGACCTTTAAACGGGTCAACATTCACAAGGCCGCAGGGCCAGACGGATTACCAGGACGTGTACTCCAAGCATACGCTGACCAACTGGAGTGTCTTCACTGACATTTTCAACCTGTTCCTGACCGAGTCTGTAATACCAACATGTTTTAAGCAGACCACCATTGTCCCTGTGCCCAAGATCACTAACGTAACCTGCCTAAATGACTACCGACCGGTGGCACTCACATCTGTAGCCATGAAGTGCTTTGAAAGGCTGGTCATGGCTCACATCAACACCATTATCCCAGAACCCTAGACCCACTCCAATTTGCATACCGCCCCAACAGATCTACAGATGATGTAATCTCTATTGCACTCCACACTGCCCTTTCCCACCTGGACAAAAGGAGCACCTATGTGAGAATACTATTCATTGACTACAGCTCAGTGTACAACACCATAGTGTCCTCAAAGCTCATCAATAAGCTAAGGACCCTGGGACTAAACACCTCCCTCTGCAACTGGATCCTGGACTTCCTGACGTGCCGCCCCCAGGTGGTAAGGGTAGGTAACAACACATCCTCCACACTGATCCTCAACACAGGAGACCCTCAGGGGTGCGTGCTCATCCCCTCCTGTACTCCCTGTTCACTTATGACTGCACGGCCAGGCACGACTCCAACACTATTATTAAGTTTGCCGATGACACAACAGTGGTAGGCCTGATCACTGACAACGACGAGACAGCCTATAGGGAGGAGGTCAAAGACCTGGCCGTGTGGTACAAGGACAACAACCTCTCCCTCAAAGTTTTTCCTAGCCACTGTGCTTCTACACCTGCATTGCTTGCTGTTTGGGGTTTTAGGCTGGGTTTCTGTACAGCACTTTGAGATATCAGCTGATGTACGAAGGGCTATATAAATAAATTTGATTTTGATTTGATTTGATTGATCAAGACAAGGAGATGATTGTGGACTACAGGAAAAGGAGGACCGAGCATGACCTCATTCTCATTGACGGTGCTGTAGTGGAGCAGGTTGAGAGCTTCAAGTTCCTAGACGTCCACATCACCAACAAACTAACATGGTCCAAACACACCAAGACAAGCGTCAAGAGAGCACGACAAAACCTATTCCCCTTCAGGTGACTGAAAAAATTTGCCATGGGTCCTCAGATCCTTAAAAGGTTCTACAGCTGCACAATCGAGAGCATCCTGACTGGTTCCATCACTGCCTGGTATGGCAACTGCTCGGCCTCCGACCGCAAGGCACTACAGAGGGTAGAGCGTACGGCCCAGTACATCACTGGGGCCAAGCCTCCTGCCATCTAGGACCTCTATACCAGACGGTGCCATAGGAAGGCCCTAAAAATTGTTAAATACTCCAGCCACCCTAGTCATAGACTGTTCTCTCTGCTACCTCACGGCAGGCGGTGCCGGAGAACCAAGTCTAGGTCCAAGAGGCTTCTAGATAGCTTCTACCCCCAAGCTATAAGACTCCTGAACATCTAATCAAATGGCTACCCAGACTATTTGCATTGCCTCCCCCCCTTCTACGCTGCTGCTACTCTCTATTATTATCTATGCATAGTCACTTTAATAACTCTACCTACATGTACATATTACCTCAATTACCTCGACACCGGTACCTCCGCACATTGATTCTGTCACGGTACCCCCTGTATGGAGCCCCGCTATTGTAATTTACTGCTGCTCTTTAATTATTTGTTACTTTTCTTTCTTACTTAAAAAAAAAAATCTTGAAACTGCGTTGTTGGTTAAGGGCTTGTAAGTAAGCCTGTTGTAGTCGGAGCGTGTGGCAAATAAAATTTGCTTTGATTTGATACACACACACACACACACACACACACACACACACACACACTTAATTCAAGTGTACAACAGTGGGGAAGCCCTTTATTGGGTTCAGTATACTTTATAACACTAGTTCTAAGATGTGACAGTGGCTTACAATTTACGGCAAATTAGTAGATAGACATACAGATTTAGTATTTACGGTAAGTTAGTAGATAGACACACATATTTAGTATTTACGGTAAGTTAGTAGGTAGACACACACATTTAGTGTTTACGGTAAGTTAGTAGATGGACACGCAGATTTAGTATTTACTGTAAGTTAGTAGGTAGACACGCAGATTTAGTATTTATGGTAAGTTAGTAGGTAGACATACAGACAATACCCTCAGACTGTTTCCAGTAGTAAGCTAGTAGGTAGGCATAAAGACATTACCCTCAGACTGTTTCCAGCAGAAAGTTAGAAAGGGGAACATAAAGGCATTACCCTCAGACTGTTTCCAGTAGTAAGCTAGTAGGTAGACATAAAGACATTACCCTCTGATTGTTTCCAGTAGTAAGCTAGTAGGTAGGCATAAAGACATTACCCTCAGACTGTTTCCAGTAGTAAGCTAGTAGGTAGGCATAGAGACATTACCCTCAGACTGTTTCCAGTAGTAAGTTAGTAGGTAGACATAAAGACATAACCCTCAGACTGTTTCCAGTAGTAAGCTAGTAGGTAGGCATAAAGACATTACCCTCAGACGGTTTCCAGTAGTAAGTTAGTAGGTAAACATAAAGACATAAAGACATTACCCTCAGACTGTTTCCAGTAGTAAGTTGGTAGGTAGACATAAAGACATAAAGACATTACCCTCAGACTGTTTCCAGTAGTAAGTTAGTAGGTAGACATAAAAACATAGACATTACCCTCAGACTGTTTCCAGTAGTAAGTTAGTAGGTAGACATAAAGACATTACCCTCAGACTGTTTCCAGTAGTAAGTTAGTAGGTAAACATAAAGATATTACCCTCAGACTGTTTCCAGTAGTAAGCTAGTAGGTAAACATAAAGACATAGAGACATTACCCTCAGACTGTTTCCAGTAGTAAGTTAGTAGGTAGACATAAAGACATTACCCTCAGACTGTTTCCAGTAGTAAGTTAGTAGGTAGACATAAAGACATTATCCTCAGACTGTTTCCAGTAGTAAGTTAGTAGGTAGGCATAAAGACATTACCCTCAGACTGTTTCCAGTAGTAAGCTAGTAGGTAGACATAAAGACATTACCCTCAGACTGTTTCCAGTAGTAAGCTAGTAGGTAGGCATAAAGACATTACCCTCAGACTGTTTCCAGTAGTAAGTTAGTAGGTAGACATAAAGACATTACCCTCAGACTGTTTCCAGTAGTAAGTTAGTAGGTAGGCATAAAGACATTATCCTCAGACTGTTTCCAGTAGTAAGTTAGTAGGTAGGCATAAAGACATTACCCTCAGACTGTTTCCAGTAGTAAGCTAGTAGGTAGACATAAAGACATTACCCTCAGACTGTTTCCAGTAGTAAGCTAGTAGGTAGGCATAAAGACATTACCCTCAGACTGTTTCCAGTAGTAAGTTAGTAGGTAGACATAAAGACATAGAGACATTACCCTCAGACTGTTTCCAGTAGTAAGTTAGTAGGTAGACATAAAGACATTACCCTCAGACTGTTTCCAGTAGTAAGTTAGTAGGTAGACATAAAGACATTACCCTCAGACTGTTTCCAGTAGTAAGTTAGTAGGTAGACATAAAGACATTATCCTCAGACTGTTTCCAGTAGTAAGCTAGTAGGTAGGCATAAAGACATTACCCTCAGACGGTTTCCAGTAGTAAGTTAGTAGGTAAACATAAAGACATAAAGACATTACCCTCAGACTGTTTCCAGTAGTAAGTTGGTAGGTAGACATAAAGACATAAAGACATTACGCTCAGACTGTTTCCAGTAGTAAGTTAGTAGGTAGACATAAAAACATAGACATTACCCTCAGACTGTTTCCAGTAGTAAGTTAGTAGGTAGACATAAAGACATTACCCTCAGACTGTTTCCAGTAGTAAGTTAGTAGGTAAACATAAAGACATTACCCTCAGACTGTTTCCAGTAGTAAGCTAGTAGGTAAACATAAAGACATAGAGACATTACCCTCAGACTGTTTCCAGTAGTAAGTTAGTAGGTAGACATAAAGACATTACCCTCAGACTGTTTCCAGTAGTAAGTTAGTAGGTAGACATAAAGACATTATCCTCAGACTGTTTCCAGTAGTAAGTTAGTAGGTAGGCATAAAGACATTACCCTCAGACTGTTTCCAGTAGTAAGCTAGTAGGTAGACATAAAGACATTACCCTCAGACTGTTTCCAGTAGTAAGCTAGTAGGTAGGCATAAAGACATTACCCTCAGACTGTTTCCAGTAGTAAGTTAGTAGGTAGACATAAAGACATTACCCTCAGACTGTTTCCAGTAGTAAGTTAGTAGGTAGGCATAAAGACATTATCCTCAGACTGTTTCCAGTAGTAAGTTAGTAGGTAGGCATAAAGACATTACCCTCAGACTGTTTCCAGTAGTAAGCTAGTAGGTAGACATAAAGACATTACCCTCAGACTGTTTCCAGTAGTAAGCTAGTAGGTAGGCATAAAGACATTACCCTCAGACTGTTTCCAGTAGTAAGTTAGTAGGTAGACATAAAGACATAGAGACATTACCCTCAGACTGTTTCCAGTAGTAAGTTAGTAGGTAGACATAAAGACATTACCCTCAGACTGTTTCCAGTAGTAAGTTAGTAGGTAGACATAAAGACATTACCCTCAGACTGTTTCCAGTAGTAAGTTAGTAGGTAGACATAAAGACATTATCCTCAGACTGTTTCCAGTAGTAAGCTAGTAGGTAGGCATAAAGACATTACCCTCAGACTGTTTCCAGTAGTAAGCTAGTAGGTAGACATAAAGACATTACCCTCAGACTGTTTCCAGTAGTAAGTTAGTAGGTAGACATAAAGACATTACCCTCAGACTGTTTCCAGTAGCTGACCCCCACAGGGCTGATGCTGTAGGGCTGGGACGCCAGGTTCTTAAAGTGCACCACCACCCTGTCACTGGCCTGGGCATGGATCACCGGACCCTGGATACCTGCAACACAAAGCACTCTGTTTCTCTCTGTGTGTGTGTGTGTGTGTGTGTGTGTGTGTGTGTGTGTGTGTGTGTGTGTGTGTGTGTGTGTGTGTGTGTGGTGGTCAGCGGTGGAAAAATAACTCACTTGTCATACTGGAGTAAAAGTAAAGAAACCTTAATAGAAAATGACTCAAGTAAAAGTAAAATCCTACTTGAGTAAAAGTCTAAAAGTGTTTGGTTTTAAATATAAGGATCAAAAGTAAATGGAATTGCTAAAATATACTTAAGTATCAAAAGTAAAAGTATAAACCATTTCCAATTCCTTTTATTAAGCAAACCAGACGGCACCATTTAATTTTTGTTATTTTTATTGACGGATAGCAAGGGGCACACTCCAACACTCAGACATAATTTACAAACGAAGCATGTGTTTAGTGAGTCCGTCAGATCAGAGGCAGTAGGATGACCAGGGATGTTCTCTTGATAAGTGTGTGAATTGGACCATTTTCCCATTAAAATGTAACGAATACTTTTTGCTGTCAGGGAAAATGTATGAAGTAAAAAGTACATAATTCCTTTAAGAATGTAGTGAAGTAAACATAAAAGTTTGCAAAAATATAAATAATAAAGTACAGATACCCCTATAAACTACTTAAGTAGTACTTTAAAGTAGTTTTACTTAAGTACTTCACACCACTGTGTGTGGTAGCATATATTTTATTTCAAAGATATACCTACTTAAAGTAATTAATAATTAATACATAAAATGAGTACACATACCTGCCCATGTTGATGTAGGTTTGGGGACTGAATATGTGGAATCAGTGTATTCTCTATAAACAGCTTTTATGTATTTCTGAGGGGGATCCTTGGTCCTCCTCCTAGAAGTTCATAATCAACATGGATATTTAAATGTTTTTAAAGAATGTATAATGCAATGATTTAAACATGAAAACAAATCAAATGTCCTACAAGGTTATATACATCTTCAACTTTTAATTGCATAGAACAGTATACTACAATATTGACGTTTAACCCGACAGACATAAAAAACCTAGTCTTCAAAGCAGAAAAACAAATAAGGGATAGATGTTAGGTAATGACTTGATAGAACTTCACCTTTGTTCCGACGAGTCAGCGCTGCCCCAGTAAAGATAGTCCCAACCAATCTCAACCGCGGCGATGTAGAACTCTCTCGTGGCATGTCGGCCTACGGCAGGTACGGCCACCGTCTCCTCCACCCCGCCGAGGACCCAGAGGAGTGATATCAACAGCGTTCTCATCGCAAAGCACGAGCACCTGTCCGCCTGCACGTAAATTCACTGACCGTAGAGAAATCGGATAGCCTGACCGGACGGTAGCAGGCAGCTTACTACCGTTATTTCCCGTTAGGGAGGGTATTTAAAGGGAACGTTCAAAACTAGAGATAGTCACAGGGGGAGAGAGAGAGAAAGACAGTGTGTATGAATGTGAGAGACAGGGGGAGTGAGTGTGTGTATGTGTAGAGCTTGTAGTGAGTTGGAAATAGTGAAGTTAGACGTGTCCGTTTCAGTGCTGCTCACAGTAAAATATAGGAAAAATGATGATGGCCACTCTGCCTCCCTGTGGTCAATACTGTCTACTGCCGAATTTTATAAACTTTTGTTAGCTATTTCTCATTGGTTGAACTCAAAACACACATAACAACATGCTTCAGACAAGACGAGGGGTATGGTGTTTAGAACAAAAGTGGTGCCTGTTAAACGTCAGACAAAAGATCACAAAATCATGATACCTGGTTGATTTTCTTTAAAAAGATATGCAAGCAAACAAACGGTGAAACTATAAAACATTGTAATGACAGGGTTGTTTAAGTCCAGCCCTAACACTATCAAGGAACATGTTCATACATTAAAATGACAAAATAATTAACAAACGTATTAAAAACAGTAGCAAGGATGAAAAGCAAACAGTAATAGGCTTCTCAGCTTCTCTCACACAAGCCAGGGTCTCTGATTGACAAGTAATAACACATGATATTAAATGAAGCAGACTGCTGGTTACTTATGTGGATCCTTCCCATATGGTGAAGGTAAAACATACAGCATAGCAAGCTGATCTGAGTACAGTATTACAACATCTCACACTCAATGAGTACAGTACAACGCATCTGAACTTAGGCAGGGTCAATTGGGGATAAAGTATTTACAATGTGATAGTCATTATTATGACTATTAAGATGGGTCAGCCATTACAATGTGAGTCAGTGTGTGGATAATGTGTTGTGGACATAGGGGTTCCAGGTTGGTATGGAAAAATAAACGATATGTTACCTACAGTAGAGTGGTGAGCATAAGTACTAGTGGTGAGAGTGAGTTCTAGAGTGCTGAAAGTGGGTTCTAGAGCACTGAGAGTGGGTTCTAGAGTGGAGACAGTGAGTTGGCGTCTATGATCTGCTGCAGGATGCTGTCTACGTCTGGCGTATCCAGGCTGATGCCCTGCAGGTCCAGGTGGGGCAGGATGGCTGACAGCAGAGCCACCACGTTTCCTCGGATTTTGAGGAGGTTCTCCTGCACAATGCTGGGAAATACAGAGAGCAGAAAGTTATAGAGAGAATGCAAATCTAAAGAAGCGATGGATTATAGGGTGTGTGTGTTTCTGTCTCTGCGTGGGTAAACACACCGGGAGCTCTGGTCCCTGGTCACTGGGCTGTCAGTCTGTCTCAGCCTGCTCTGGGGGTCAGCCTTCTCCCTCCTCAGCCTGCCCAGCTCAGGCTGCTCTCTCTGGGACTGGATGCCATCCACAACCAGCCCTGGTGTGCCAGGGGAAGCTGAGCTCTCACACTGTAGTGAGAAAAGAGGTAATGGGATACATGTCTCTATAAAAGTTTAAATTCAGAAGAATTGACAGCTAGAATACCAGTTTGAACTAATAAGAAAGCTTGGAACTAACCATTTTATAATGTTCTTCATGTATCCTCCTAATGGGGATAGTAGGTCTTTTGATTTCACTAATCTTGAAAAACATTCAGAACTTTACTAAATTCACAGTTAACCCTACTGACCTCCCTTTGGTCCTGTTTGGTTACCATGGCCACTGTTGTCTCCGCCCCCGCCCCACCAGATGCCTTATCCCCAGAGGCAGCCTCTGTCATCACCACAGTGTCCTGCGTTGCTGGGGGTGCGTTGGAACCCAGTATCCTCCTCAGCCTCTGAGCCTCCTTCTCCAGTCCAGCCAGTCTCTGGACCAGGGCTCCCCTTTCTGAACCAGCTCCCTCCAGGGTCAGAGCCCGGGGCCAGGGGCCCTCCGGACGACTCAGGGGGGACACCACCACCGTCTGGGCTGAAGTGAGGGAGGGAGGCCAGGCAAGGCTGGAGCTGGGCTGGGAAAGGCCTCCTCTGGTGGCCCCGAGTGGTGCCTTTTCCCCCTTGGTCTTCTCTGTCTGCCCAGTCAGTGTCTGTGGTTCGTTGCCGTCTTTCCCAGGTTGTTGCACATCTTGGATCTCGTCAGCGAATGGGTGTGGACCCGCCCATGGTTGTGGTCTCTTTTCCATGTCCCTGGGCGGCCATATTGACTTCCGCTTGTTTCTGCTGAGACAGAGAGAGACTGAGTGTGTGTTTGTGTCTGTATCTATCCACAGTGCCTTGCGAAAGTATTCGGACCCCTTGAACTTTGCGACCTTTTGCCACATTTCAGGCTTCAAACATAAAGATATAAAACTGTATTTTTTTGTGAAGAATCAACAACAAGTGGGACACAATCATGAAGTGGAACGACATTTATTGGATATTTCAAAAAATTTTAACAAATCAAAAACTTAAAAATTGGGCGTGCAAAATTATTCAGCCCATTTACTTTTAGTGTAGCAAACTCTCTCCAGAAGTTCAGTGAGGATCTCTGAATGATCCAATGTTGACCTAAATGACTAATGATGATAAATACAATCCACCTGTGTGTAATCAAGTCTCCGTATAAATGCACCTGCACTGTGATAGTCTCAGAGGTCCGTTAAAAGCGCAGAGAGCATCATGAAGAACAAGGAACACACCAGGCAGGTCCGAGATACTGTTGTGAAGAAGTTTAAAGCCGGATTTGGATACAAAAAGATTTCCCAAGCTTTAAACATCCCAAGGAGCACTGTGCAAGCGATAATATTGAAATGGAAGGAGTATCAGACCACTGCAAATCTACCAAGACCTGGCCGTCCCTCTAAATTTTCAGCTCATACAAGGAGAAGACTGATCAGAGATGCAGCCAAGAGGCCCATGATCACTCTGGATGAACTGCAGAGATCTACAGCTGAGGTGGGAGACTCTGTCCATAGGACAACAATCAGTCGTATATTGCACAAATCTGGCCTTTATGGAAGAGTGGCAAGAAGAAAGCCATTTCTTAAAGATATCCATAAAACGTGTCAGTTAAAGTTTGCCACAAGCCACCTGGGAGACACACCAAACATGTGGAAGAAGGTGCTCTGGTCAGATGAAACCAAAATTGAACTTTTTGGCAACAATGCAAAACGTTATGTTTGGCGTAAAAGCAACACAGCTGAACACACCATCCCCACTGTCAAACATAGTGGTGGCAGCATCATGGTTTGGGCCTGCTTTTCTTCAGCAGGGACAGGGAAGATGGTTAAAATTGATGGGAAGATGGATGGAGCCAAATACAGGACCATTCTGGAAGAAAACCTGATGGAGTCTGCAAAAGACCTGAGACTGGGACGGAGATTTGTCTTCCAACAAGACAATGATCCAAAACATAAAGCAAAATCTACAATGGAATGGTTCAAAAATAAACATATCCAGGTGTTAGAATGGCCAAGTCAAAGTCCAGACCTGAATCCAATCGAGAATCTGTGGAAAGAACTGAAAACTGCTGTTCACAAATGTTCTCCATCTAACATCACTGAGCTCGAGCTGTTTTGCAAGGAGGAATGGGAAAAAATGTCAGTCTCTCGATGTGCAAAACTGATAGAGACATACCCCAAGCGACTTACAGCTGTAATCGCAGCAAAAGGTGGCGCTACAAAGTATTAACTTAAGGGGGCCGAATAATTTTGCACGCCCAATTTTTCAGTTTTTGATTTGTTAAAAAAGTTTGAAATATCCAATAAATGTCGTTCCACTTCATGATTGTGTCCCACTTGTTGTTGATTCTTCACAAAAAAATACAGTTTTATATCTTTATGTTTGAAGCCTGAAATGTGGCAAAAGGTCGCAAAGTTCAAGGGGGCCGAATACTTTCACAAGGCACTGTATATGTGCATTTGTGTGTGTGTGTAAGAGTGTGTGTGTTCGAATAAGAGTGAGTGTATATGTACATGTAACTGCCAAAATAAAGGAAACACTTGAGTAAATGAGGGATACAAAATATATTGAAAGCCGATACTTCCACACAGGTGTGGTTCCTGAGTTAATTAAGCAATAGCATCATGCGTAGGGTGTATAAAAATGCCCAGTTGCCCATAATTTTGGCTATCATGGCTAGAAGAAGAGATCGCAGTGACTTGGAAAGAGGGGTCTCAAAGGAGCATAGAGAGTTTAAAGGGTGTGTGTCTCAGTCACCAGATCTCAACCCAAATTCTGGAAGATTCTGGAGCAGTGCCAGAAACAGTGTTTTCCAACACCAACAAAATACCAAATAATGGTAATTTCTCATAGAACAACGGTGTTGCATCCCTCCACTAGAGTTCCAGACACTTGTAGAATCTATGCCAAGGTGCATTGAAGCTGTTCTGGCTCGTGGAGGTCCAACGCCCTATTAAGATGCTTTATGTTGGTGTTTCCTTTATTTTGGCAGTTACCTGTATGAGCGTTTGCATGCGCGTGTGGGTGCGCATGTCTCTGACCCAGACTTGGACGGTGCCATGTTGTCCTCGTCATCCTCTAAAGTGGCCACCAGTGGAGCCACTGGCTTATTCTGCTCGCTGTTCTCAGTCTCCTCTGTGAGCAGATGGAGGGGGGCATCAGGGGGTAGAGGGCGGAGGAGGACCGGTTCAGTCAGAGGGAGGGGGGCATCAGGGGGTAGGGGGCGAAGGAGGACCGGTTCAGTCAGAGGCAGGGGGGCATCACGGGGTAGAGGGCGGAGGAGGACCGGCTCAGACAGGCCTTGGGGGAGTACATGGTGCTTCCGCGGACGGCCTCGTTTTCTGACCAGGCCTTGGTCCCTTTTTAGACACAGAATGGAAACAGCAGTGAATGGAACAACCGAGATACATGGCTCAGTACAGTATAGATAGGCACAGTAGAGTAGGCCTAAAGTATAAATATGAAGAAAATATTCAACTGAAGGAGGAAGTCAGGTTTGCTCTGACACTGTGGTTTTTACTGAGAATAACAACGTAAAACTCACAGGCGGCAAACCACAAACTGACACATGCACACAGAGAGTGCAAATACATGGCATTGCATATACACACACACACCCACACACCCACACATGCGTAGCCACTAGCCACACACACAGCCATGCACACACACATCAAACAAAGTGTCAGTACAGATATTAATTGGCTGTGCATCTGGCGTGCATGAAGAGCAGAGTAGGGTGGAGGTGAGAGTAGGGTGGAGGAGAGAGGGAGTGAGAGTAGAGTGGAGGAGAGAGTAGGGTGGAGGAGAGAGGGAGTGAGTAGAGTGGAGGAGAGAGTAGGGTGGAGGAGAAAGGGAGTGAGAGTAGAGTGGAGGAGAGAGGGAGTAAGAGTAGACTGGAGGAGAGAGTATGGTGGAGGAGAGAGGGAGTGAGAGTAGAATGGAGGAGAGAGTAGGGTGGAGGAGAGAGTAGGGTGGAGGTGAGAGTAGGGTGGAGGTGAGAGTAGTGTGGAGGTGAGAGTAGAGTGGAGTTGAGAGTAGAGTGGAGTGGAGGTGAGAGTAGAGTGGAGGAGAGAGTAGGGTGGAGGTGAGAGTAGGGCGGAGGAGAGAATAGGGTGGAGGAGAGAGTAGGGTGGAGGTGAGAGTAGGGTGGAGGTGAGAGTAGAGTGGAGTTGAGAGTAGAGTGGAGTGGAGGTGAGAGTAGGGTGGAGGAGAGAGTAGGGTGGAGGTGAGAGTAGGGTGAAGGAGAGAGGGAGTGAGAGTAGGGAGGAGGAGAGAGTAGGGTGGAAAAGAGAGGGAGTGAGAGTAGGGTGGAGGAGAGAGGGAGTGAGAGTAGGGTGGAGGAGAGTAGGGTAGAGGAGAGAATAGGGTGGAGGAGAGGGAGTGAGAGTGGGGTGAAGGTGAGAGTAGGGTGGAGGAGAAGGGGTGAGAGTGGGGTGGAGGAGAGAGGGAGTAAGAGTAGGGTGGAGGAGAGAGGGAGTAAGAGTAGGGTGGAGGAGAGAGGGAGTGAGAGTAGGGTGGAGGAGAGAGTAGGGTGGAGGAGAGAGGGAGTGAGAGTGGGGTGGAGGTGAGAGTAGGGTGGAGGAGAGAGGGAGTAAGAGTAGGGTGGAGGAGAGAGGGAGTGAGAGTGGGGTGGAGGTGAGAGTAGGGTGGAGGAGAGAGGGAGTAAGAGTAGGGTGGAGGAGAGAGGGAGTGAGAGTGGGGTGGAGGTGAGAGTAGGGTGGAGGAGAGAGGGAGTAAGAGTAGGGTGGAGGAGAGAGGGAGTGAGAGTGGGGTGGAGGTGAGAGTAGGGTAGAGGAGAGAGGGAGTAAGAGTGGGGTGGAGGTGAGAGTAGGGTGGAGGAGAGAGGGAGTGAGAGTAGGGTGGAGGAGAGAGTAGGGTGGAGGAGAGAGGGAGTGAGAGTGGGGTGGAGGTGAGAGTAGGGTGGAGGAGAGAGGGAGTAAGAGTAGGGTGGAGGAGAGAGGGAGTGAGAGTGGGGTGGAGGTGAGAGTAGGGTGGAGGAGAGAGGGAGTAAGAGTAGGGTGGAGGAGAGAGGGAGTGAGAGTGGGGTGGAGGTGAGAGTAGGGTGGAGGAGAGAGGGAGTAAGAGTAGGGTGGAGGAGAGAGGGAGTGAGAGTGGGGTGGAGGTGAGAGGGAGTAAGAGTAGGGTGGAGGAGAGAGGGAGTAAGAGTAGGGTGGAGGAGAGAGGGAGTGAGAGTGGGGTGGAGGTGAGAGTAGGGTGGAGGAGAGAGGGAGTAAGAGTAGGGTGGAGGAGAGAGGGAGGGAGTGAGAGTGGGGTGGAGGTGAGAGTAGGGTGGAGGAGAGAGGGAGTAAGAGTAGGGTGGAGGAGAGAGGGAGTGAGAGTGGGGTGGAGGTGAGAGTAGGGTGGAGGAGAGAGGGAGTAAGAGTAGGGTGGAGGAGAGAGGGAGTGAGAGTAGGGTGGAGGAGAGAGGGAGTGAGAGTGGGGTGGAGGTGAGAGTAGGGTGGAGGAGAGAGGGAGTAAGAGTAGGGTGGAGGAGAGAGGGAGTGAGAGTGGGGTGGAGGTGAGAGTAGGGTGGAGGAGAGAGGGAGTAAGAGTAGGGTGGAGGAGAGAGGGAGTGAGAGTAGGGTGGAGGAGAGAGTAGGGTGGAGGAGAGAGGGAGTAAGAGTAAGGTGGAGGAGAGAGGGAGTGAGAGTAGGGTGGAGGTGAGAGTAGGGTGGAGGAGAGAGGGAGTAAGAGTAGGGTGGAGGAGAGAGTAGGGGTGGAGGAGAGAGGGAGTGAGAGTAGGGTGGAGGAGAGAGTAGGGTGGAGGAGAGAGTAGGGTGGAGGAGAGAGGGAGTGAGAGTAGGGTGGAGGAGAGAGTAGGGGTGGGTGGTGGTATATTTACTTCTTGTAGGTCTTCTTCTGGTAGCTTGGCGTTAACTCTTCTTCACTCTCCTCTGCTTCCTCTGGCAGAGAGCAGCTCCTGAAATACACACCACAGGTCAGATGAGGAACTCCTGAAATACACACCACAGGTCAGATGAGGAACTCCTGAAATACACACCACAGGTCAGATGAGAAAGTCCTGAAATACACACCCCAGGTCAGTACAGTTGATGAGAACAAAGACAACCTAACATGCAAATACACTCCTGAAAGCTTGAATGCATGCACACTTGCTATCTCTCTCTCTCTCGCTCTCTTACTCTCTCTCTCTGGGCTCTATTTTTGTCTGGCGTTAAGGCGGCGCTAAGGCGTCATGTAAAAACCAGCGCACTGACATTTTCCAGCCCTAACGCCAGGTTAGGTTTGTTAAAATAGAGCCCTCTCTCTCTGTCTCTCTCTGGTACCTGAGCATGGTGTTGGGGTTCTGGCTGCAGCTCCAGTGTTCAGGGGTGGAGCTGTAGTGGCCTTCTGGGACACGCCTCCACCTCAGACAGTCCTCACACTGCAGCCACACTGGACTCCTACCCACGTAGGAGTGTACAAACACACGCACGCACGCACACATACACACACACCAGTGGGCACACAAGTTAAACAAAACACACACTTTTCATTTCCTGTTTCTTAACCACAAGCCATCCATGTTAGCCCTGTACTTGCACTGTGATGTCACGGTAATATTTGACAGTCTGTAGCAACAATCATCCAAAATAAATCAAACTAAACAAACATAAAAACTCACTCCTCCTCTTCCTCCTCCTCATCTTCCTCTTCATTCTTCTTCTCCGCTGCCAGGAACTCTCGTTCTCTCGCCTTTTTCTCCATCATCTCATTCCAGTAGTCGTTGAGCTTCAGCCCCAGGGACGACAGGGTCAGCCTGTTTCAAACCACACAAATACAGAGAGGATGTTCACATCCTGAACTATAAATAGCATGTCAATCTGCTCATCTGGTTCATGATAATACTGATTCATTTGTGTGTGTGTTGTACCTGTACTCTTTGGTGTATTCAAAGTCTTGCTTGTTGTGAGCCGGCTTCAGGAAGTTGCACTCAATGACTCCAATAACCCCAACCCCTGCCCTCTGACCTGACGACTGAAACAGGGAGAGGGGGGAAAAAAGAAGAAGAGAGAGATAGAGGTAAAGGAGAAGTAGTAAAGTAGCAAAGTAGAAGTAGAGGGAGAGGTGGGAAGAGGGTGAGGTATATAGGAGTGAGAGATGGAGATTTAGAGGGAGAGAGAAGTATAGTATAACTATTACACCAAAACCTCACACAATCTCTCATATAATATATCTTGTTTGTGGCCCCAGGTGTTGACAGATAAACTCAACATTACAGTCTTTAATTAATATGTACCTTGATCTGGTAGCCAACCTTCTCATAGGACTTGATGAGGCGGTTCTTGTGGTACATCATGATGCCATAGTGGTCTTTGTTCTTACGGTTGAACCCAAAGGTGACCTTAACTCTGTCTTTCTGATAGAAATGGTTAAGTTTAAGTTAAGTTTTCTGGGCATACGCCCAGACTGAAGCCTGTACAAGTGACCACAGTACTTTGCATCGTCGCTATGTAAGTTAAGTTAGGTTAAGGTATGTTAAGGTTAAGTTCTATTACTTACAGAATACTTTGATAAACGCAATAATCGTTTTTGGATAGAAATGAATGGACAAACCGATTCTAGTTCTACAGAAGGATACATTGAATTGGGGTTTATAAACATCGTTCTCAATCTGCGACAGGCTCTTGGCGACCAGCTTGGTCTGAACCTTCTTCTGTCGCAGGATGATCTGAGTCCGAGGCTTCAGGTACAAGATGCTGAGGTAGGCCTGTGAGAGAATGTGAATGAATGAGACTTCCTGTTCAGAATCATATTCAAACCATCAGACCTTCTCACCTTCCTTTATCACTCTGTTTGGCTATGCTGCATTCAAGGTCACAATCCTCTGGTGTATACAGTTGTTGAATAGAGTTCCAAGGTGACTGAAATGTTTACAGTGAACTTTCTCTTAACCACCCTGACATGTCTCTCATCACTCACTCAACACTCACTCTCATTGTAACACATCATCACTCATCTTTTTTATCACTCACTCTCAGGGAGTAGTCCATCTCTGGGATGGTGTGGTCAGTCCTCTGCGGTCCGGGGAAGCTCTTCTTCCTGCCTCTAGTCTTGGTCTCCTCTGAGTGGATCTCTGGCATCCGGATGTCAAACTCATCTGTCTCGAAATCCAGCTCCGGCTTACCATCTTTGTTCCTGTACGTGATATTGTAGAACTCATTACTTGTGTCAGCTTCATTCTTCATAGAATGATAAAATATCCCACTTGCCTGTAATGAATCATTAATTGGCCACTGATCCTTTCTGCTTTCAGAGATGATACCCAATACTGTGTCATTACTAACAAATAAGCAGAATGTGTTTGTGTGTAACAGTTTTGCTTCCGTCCCTCTCCTTGCCCCAACCTGGACTCGAATCAGGGACCCTTTGAAAACATCGACAACAGTCACCCTCAAAGCATCCATTACCTATCGCTCCACAAAAGCAGCGGCCCTTGCAGAGCAAAGGAAACTTCTATTTTGAGGTCTCAGAGCGAGAGACGTCACCGATGGAAACACTAATAGCTCGCACCGCAAACTAGCTAGCCATCTCACAGCGATTACGTGGGTGTGTTTCCTGACCTGCGTATGTTCCAGATGAGGATCTTAGTGCCCTTCTTGGAGAGGATGGAGTCAAAGTGCTGTAGCAGCTCCTTCTGGGTGTGGATCAGAGAGTGGGTCAGGATGGCATTCAGACTGGCCTCAGAGTCCTCAGTCACTACCAGCACCTGTAAGACATAGTTAAGGAGAGCAACCAGGATACACATACAGGCAAGCACACGGACGCATACACACACAGTTTTTCAATCAATCCTTTGAACACACACATGCATGTACTCTTGTCTTCCTCTCTGTCAGTCTTCCTCTCTGTCAGTCTTCCTCTCTGTCAGTCTTCCTCTCTGTCAGTCTTCCTCTCTGTCTGTCTTCCTCTCTGTCTGTCTTCCTCTCCGTCTGTCTTCCTCTCCGTCTGTCTTCCTCTCTGTCTTTCTTCCTCTCTGCCTGTTTTCCTCTCTCTCAAATTCAATTGCTTTATTGGCATGACAAACATTTAGGAAACATTTCCAAAGCATCAATGATACTGCATTGGGTCCTATCTCTCTCTGTGTAAGGATATTGGTCTGTTGGTTGAAGGGCACGATGGGGACGATGACAGCCTGTGCCTTTATAGCCTGTAAGTAGCTCTGAGACAGCATGCCGACGGTCAGACAGCCTCCGTTCTTAGTGAAGATCAGAGCGTCACGACCAAGACGCATGGAGCCAGATTTAAAGCCGTTTCCATAGACACCGATGGCCTGGTGGCTGCCCTTACCAGACCCTTTCTCTGTGAAACCAAAACTGAACAGACAAAGAGAAAGAGTGGGGTGAGATTGCAGCGTTAGTTGGAGACATGTGTCTGTATTGGTGTGGAAGTGAGAGAAGTGGGTCTGTATTTGTGTGCAGAGAGATAGTTTGTGTGTAGGATGTGTGTATGTGAGAATGAGGGGGAGAAAAGAGAGCGATTGTGTGTTCACGGGTTTACGTGAGAGAGAGAGTGGGCATGTCGCATAGTGAGACAAAAAAGGGTGTGGAACAAAGACAAAATGTTAGTAATTCAACTCAGTTGTTTATGTATGGGTAATTACAGTATAACCTTTCACATAGCAGTGTGTGTGTGTGTGTGTGTGTAGAGGCTGCAACATGGATGATCAAACAGCAGTGTGTGTGTGTAGAGGCTGCAACATGGATGATCAAACAGCAGTGTGTGTGTATGTGTGTGTAGCCAAACGTACGTAAGCCTGTGTTTCTCACCTGAGCATTTTGTGCAGTTTGTTGGGGGTCATGCCGCTGCCGTTGTCAGTGAAGGCCAGACAGAGCTGTTGCTGTTCCTCGACCACATCTATCCAGATCTGCCTGGCTGTCACGCCCGGGTCTGACGCATTATCTACACAGCACAAAGTCAGTCAGTCAATCAATCAATCAATCAATCAATCATTAAATGAATCTATAAAGCCCATTTTACATGAAAAATGGTTGTAAAAACTATTGTAGAACAAGTTGAAAAAGTCACACAGTGCTTCACATTAACTGTGTCTAGACAGGGGGTGTACTGTAATTATTAAAATCAGTTGACCAACTTATCCTGCATAATGTAAAAGTGGTCCCTTGTGACAGACTAGCACACGTGAGATTAACTGGACTGGTTTGAACAGATGTTTTTTCAGACCAAATGTCTGCTCCAATGAAAAATGACCCCACGTTTCCAAACCATGTCCTGTGTTTTATATCATATTGTACAACAGTTGAGGAAACTAACACTATAACAGTGTTAAAAAACTTGATCAGTGTTATTTCCTGATAGTTGCTGTTTGAACATGAAATCTACACGGGACGTTCTAATCAGCAGGTTTGCATGGGCTGGAGTTTAGGCTTTCCATGGTGACATCACCATGCGGTAAATTCCTTAATAGACCAATAACAAATTGAGCTCCAAACCTCTGCCAATAACAGCTAGTTTTCAGTTTTCACTACCACACAGTCCTAGCAAAATTCTAAAAAGCTATTTTGCCCATTTTAATGGAAATCTATTACAGTAAGGTACTGTTACCCAGAAAGGATTTGATATTGATATAAAATGACTGCATTGGGCCTTTAAACAAAGTTACAAAACAATGGTCTTGTTTGAGTCCAGGAGTGAAGTCGGGGGAGGTGCATCTGCAACAGCCGAAAGCCGGACATGAATGTGGTTTTCCAACAGGAAGGCTCAGTGCAACATGGCAGTGTTGCCATTGTTTATAAAAGTGTATTTTTAATGTCAAAATAAACATGTCTCCAACCCCATATCACACAGTCACAAGTTGTAAATATGGGTGTGTACATTGTACTATCAATTGGTGAAAGAGAGCCTCAAATATCACATTCAATTATACATGAACTGCAGAAAGGTTGGTTTCTGTTTTAGTCACATCTTTGGTCACGTTCACGTGGGTCAAACAAATGCACCCTAACGATTGGTTGACAGCCTCCCACAATGCAGTGATGGCTGCAGGATGAAGTTGGTGAATAGCAACTTCAGAAATTTGCAGTCGACTAGAGTCTAAACTTCATGACCTTTGATCACATGGTTTTTGTAAAGCTCATGCAGTTGTCAAGTCAGACAATTTTTTATCCCCATAATGCAACACACTTTGTAAGGTTGACAAAAGTGATCTGCTCGAACGCGCCCAGTATGTATCTTCAGTGCTTGACTTGGACTAAAATAGGTGCTGGTACTCAAGTTGGGTGCAGGTACTGTTTATATTTAGGTGCAGGAGCTCCACAATACTTTTGAGTTAATATTCTGTAAGGGGAACAGGAGCTCAACATTTAGGGTGCTGGTACTCAGCTAAGGTGAGTTCCTGCCCAAGTTAAGCACTGCGTATCTTAACCAAATGCAAGTCTACAGTGTGCACCACACTCGGGGTTATTCCAAGTATGCAAATCGCAGGCTTTCACAAATTTGAAGGTGACCAACAGACAATGCACACGGCACGAACCAACTGGTCTATTCCAACCAATAATCATGCACACATAGCTGCGGGAAGTAGTTTAGGGGTGGAGGTGCTGCAATATTTTTGTTGCTGGGGTTTGCCCGAGCTGCAGATTGTCCTCTTATACAGGACTATTAAAGGCCCAGTGCACTACATTAAAATAATAATAATAAAAAAATATAGATATATTTTTTAATTCAGATTTTTCAGGGGTTGCTGAAGTACTCTCGATCAGCACCCTTACTTCCAGGGCCTATGCATGCACAGAGGGGAGGCTTCTCAACTCTGACAACTTGAAACATATACCGAATTTAGATGAGAATAAACAACGAACATGAATATAAAACATATTTTACCCGCATCGCAAGTAGTGTTACTGCGTTGATATGAATGAGGAACTAATTTCCACCTAAAAAAAAACTTAGTAGCGCGAGAAAAATATGATGTGAATGCCTGGCAAGCGACGTCATAATGAAGTTACTGTAGGCATAACATTTTCTCCTCTGTAAAATATGGAACTTCATTTGAATATACTAACATGTTATAACTAAAGTATAACTTATACTGTCACATGTGACACATATTGCGATGAGAAAAGAACAGGTGGATGGTAGACTCTCGATGAAGTGCGGGCAACACACACACACAGACAAGGCGTCTATTGTATTTTCTTATGCGGAAGCCATGCCACCAGTACATTTTTAGGCACAAACATTTGCAACTTTCCTGCCTTCAGCGGAAAGGGAAATGAAAACACAGAATATCAAAATGAAAGTTGACTGTTGTTACCTATTAGTTCTGCAACTGCGCTGAAAGGCCACGTATGACTTGTTGAATTACTATTCAGGAAGGACGGACTCATCTGCAAAAAAACAACTTCGATATTTACTATTTTCCTTTATAATAAAAACTAAACGTCAACAACACATCTAGCATATAAGAACGAATGCAAATTACAAACGAAATAGCTTACAACACACAATAAATAACTTATTTGAAAAATACATACGGAACTGAGGCGAATCCCATGCTCGCTAAACCTCGCCATGTTTTTACAGTGAAAACCACTAGCAGGCAAACGACACCTACGTCAAAGACAGTACAGAGTTTAAACTGTGTCTACGTAGTGAGTAGCAACAGGCCGCTCGCACAGGTCTGTCTTGTCGCGTTCACGCATTAGTCGAAACTAGGAAACTCTGAAATGTTCGACTCGCTAAATGATTGTAGCCTAGTTATACACGTGACGCAATCGAACAGTTAGCGAGTCCGAAAATTCAGAGTTTCCTAGTTCCGACTAGCACTTAAACGCCGCATCTGCTAGTTTATATACCACAGTCACAAACCCCGCCCATTTCTACAATATATGTATTATGTTAAACAAACGCTAACCGTAACCACACTGCCAACCCCTAGTGGTGCACGACTCCATGGTTTTTGGAGTAGACTCAGACTCCCGTGGTTGGAGTCGAAGACTCCCAAACACGCTGAAACGGATGCGCGCACACGTACACGCCACCTCATTATTTCAGAGTCATACTAGGAAGTCTACACCTGCGTTCTAGAGGACTAACATGAGCATGATGCGGCCAATTTGCTTATCAACTTAACCTATAAAAACCTATTTGGTTTGCATCTAGAATGTGATGTGTAGGCACTATAATTGTTTATGTCATATTTATGCTGTGTGCACCCATGACGGATCCCATGGGATTATGGGGCGCATTCTAAATGGTTCAACCTGTTATTTTCCATGTTATAGCCCTATTCGGACATGTCTTATTACAGACGTTGGTTATGCAATTATTATTCAGGCATGTGGGTATTTCTGAGGACGATTCACACGCTAAATAGCGTTTCAATCGGTGACTTCACTTGCTCTGAGACATTGAAGTAGTTGTTCCTCTTGCTCTGCAAGAGCCGCGGCTTTTGTGGAGCGATGGGTAACGATGCTTCTTGGGTGACTGTGTTGACGTGTGCAGAGGGTCCCTGGTTCCCGCTCGGGTATGGGCGAGGGGACGGTCTAAAGTTATACTGTTACATATAGGTGTCCCTATAATATTTCAATTGATGAAGTGTGATCATAATAATTATTTTAGCTATCCATGGTAGACATCCTTCCTAATAACAAGACCCCCCATCCTGCAGATTTGAGCTGCTGCTTGAGATCCCGAGGTAGGGTGAGCAGGGGAATCTATCAAATAGTGCACCTCTAATTCTGTACTGTACTACTGCAATTAGTCAAATGACTCACACTACTACATGCTACCAAATAAACCACAAATCTTTCACAATACTGTGAATATATAGTTTCACAGACATGTTGTTGCATTTTTTTCTGGTTTGTGCTAAATCGTTAAGAATAGTATAAAACCAGTCTGCCCACCACCAAGGTGAATTGGTTTAGTCTTGACTCTTGGTGTCATGTACTGTCATGTTGTGTCTTGTTTCTGTCCTTTCCCTTCACCCTGTCTCCCTCTGCTGGTCGTTGTTAGGTTACCTTTTCTCCCCCTCTTTCCCCCAGCTGTGCCTTGTCTCCTCCTAACTACCTCGTCACCCCTTTTCCCACCTGTTCCCTTTTTCCCTCTGATTAGTCCTCTATATCTCTCTCTGTTTCTGCTCCTGTCTTTGTCGGATTCTTGTTTGTGTTGTTCATGCCTGAACCAGACTATCGTCATGTTTGCTGCAACCTTGTCCTGTCCTGTCGGAACCTGCCGGTCCATCTGAGCCTACGTTTTGTTTTGTTATTAAAGAAGCTCTGTTTACGTTAATTCGCTTTTGGGTCCTCATTCACGCACCGTAACAGAAGAATCCGACCAAGAATGGACCCAGCGACTTCGGATCCTCTCCACTCAGCCGTCGAGATCCAGGGAGCGATGCTAGGCAGACACAAGCAGGAATTGTCTGCTGCTCGACATGCCGTTGAGACCCTGGCCACCCAAGTCTCCAACCTCACAGAACAGGTTCACCATCTCCGCCTCGATCCACCGGCCACTTCCAGGGCTTTCGAATCTCCGGAGCCCAGAATCAATAACCCGCCGTGTTACTCTGGGGAGCCCACTGAATGCCGCTCGTTCCTCACCCAGTGTGATATTGTGTTTTCTCTCCAGCCCAACACTTACTCCAGGAGCACTGCTCGTGTCGCCTACGTCATATCTCTCCTTACTGGACGGGCTCGTGAGTGGGGCACGGCAATCTGGGAGGCAAGGGCTGAGTGTACTAACCAGTATCAGGACTTTAAGGAGGAGATGATACGGGTTTTTGATCGATCTGTTTTTGGGGAGGAGGCTTCCAGGGCCCTGTCTTCCCTATGTCAGGGTAATCGATCCATAACAGACTACTCTATTGAGTTTCGCACTCTTGCTGCCTCCAGTGGCTGGAACGAGCCGGCTTTGCTCGCTCGTTTTCTGGAGGGTCTCCGCGCAGAGGTAAAGGATGAGATTCTCTCCCGGGAGGTTCCTTCCAGCGTGGATTCCTTGATTGAACTCGCTATTCGCATTGAGCGACGGGTTGATCTTCGTCACCGAGCTCGTGGAAAGGAGCTCGCGTTCTCCGTTGCCCCCCTCTCCGCATCACTACCATCTTCCTCTGCCGGCTCGGGTGCTGAGCCTATGCAGCTGGGAGGTATCCGCATCTCGACTAAGGAGAGGGAACGGAGAATCACCAACCGCCTCTGTCTCTATTGCGGTTCTGCTGGTCATTTTGTCACTTCATGTCCAGTAAAAGCCAGAGCTCATCAGTAAGCGGAGGGCTACTGGTGAGCGCTACTACTCCTGTCTCTCCTTCAAGATCCTGCACTACCTTGTCGGTCCATCTACGCTGGACCGGTTCGTCAGCTTCCTGCAGTGCCTTAATAGACTCTGGGGCGGAGGGCTGTTTTATGGACGAGACCTGGGCTCGGGAACATGACATTCCTCTCAGACAGTTAAGGGAGTCCACGGCCTTGTTCGCCCTGGATGGTAGTCCTCTCCCCAGGATTCAGCGTGAGACGCTACCTTTAACCCTCACTGTTTCTGGTAATCATAGCGAAACCATTTCTTTTTTAATTTTTCGTTCACCTTTTACACCTGTTGTTTTGGGCCATCCCTGGCTAGTTTGTCATAATCCTTCCATTAATTGGTCTAGTAATTCTATCCTCTCCTGGAACGTCTCTTGTCATGTGAAATGTTTAATGTCTGCTATCCCTCCTGTTTCCTCTGTCTCTTCTTCACAGGAGGAGCCTGGTGATTTGACAGGGGTGCCGGAGGAATATCACGATCTGCGCACGGTGTTCAGTCGGTCCAGGGCCACCTCTCTTCCTCCACACCGGTCGTATGATTGTAGTATTGATCTCCTTCCGGGAACCACTCCCCCCCGGGGTAGACTATACTCTCTGTCGGCTCCCGAACGTAAGGCTCTCGAAGATTATTTGTCTGTAGCTCTTGCCGCCGGTACCATAGTCCCCTCCTCCTCTCCCGCCGGAGCGGGGTTTTTTTTGTTAAGAAGAAGGACGGGTCCCTGCGCCCCTGCATAGATTATCGAGGGCTGAATGACATAACAGTGAAGAATCGTTATCCGCTTCCTCTTATGTCTTCAGCCTTCGAGATCCTGCAGGGAGCCAGGTTTTTCACTAAGTTGGACCTTCGTAACGCTTACCATCTCGTGCGCATCAGGGAGGGGGACGAGTGGAAGACGGCGTTTAACACTCCGTTAGGGCACTTTGAATACCGGGTTCTTCCTTTCGGTCTCGCTAACGCTCCAGCTGTCTTTCAGGCATTAGTCAATGATGTCCTGAGAGACATGCTGAACATCTTTGTTTTCGTTTACCTTGACGATATCCTGATTTTTTCACCGTCACTCCAGATTCATGTTCAGCACGTTCGACGTGTCCTCCAGCGCCTTTTAGAGAATTGTCTTTTTGTGAAGGCTGAGAAGTGCTCTTTTCATGCCTCCTCCGTCACATTTCTCGGTTCTGTTATTTCCGCTGAAGGCATTAAGATGGATCCCGCTAAGGTCCAAGCTGTCATTGATTGGCCCGTCCCTAAGTCACGCGTCGAGTTGCAGCGCTTTCTCGGCTTCGCGAACTTCTATCGTCGTTTCATCCGTAATTTCGGTCAGGTGGCAGCCCCTCTCACAGCCCTTACTTCTGTCAAGACGTGCTTTAAGTGGTCCGTTTCCGCCCAGGGAGCTTTTGATCTCCTCAAGAATCGTTTTACATCCGCACCTATCCTTGTTACACCTGACGTCTCTAGACAGTTCATTGTCGAGGTTGACGCGTCAGAGGTGGGCGTGGGAGCCATTCTTTCTCAGCGCTCCTTCTCTGACGACAAGGTCCACCCTTGCGCGTATTTTTCTCATCGCCTGTCGCCGTCGGAACGTAACTATGATGTGGGAAACCGCGAACTGCTCGCCATCCGCTTAGCCCTAGGCGAATGGCGACAGTGGTTGGAGGGGGCGACCGTTCCTTTTGTCGTTTGGACTGACCATAGGAACCTTGAGTACATCCGTTCTGCCAAACGACTTAATGCGCGTCAGGCGCGCTGGGCGCTGTTTTTCGCTCGTTTCGAGTTCGTGATTTCTTATCGTCCGGGCTCTAAGAACACCAAGCCTGATGCTTTATCTCGTCTCTTCAGTTCTTCAGTAGCCTCCACTGACCCCGAGGGGATTCTCCCTGAGGGGCGTGTTGTCGGGTTGACTGTCTGGGGAATTGAGAGGCAGGTAAAGCAAGCACTCACTCAAACTCCGTCGCCGCGCGCTTGTCCCAGGAACCTTCTTTTCGTTCCCGTTCCTACTCGTCTGGCCGTTCTTCAGTGGGCTCACTCTGCCAAGTTAGCCGGCCACCCTGGCGTTCGGGGTACGCTTGCTTCCATTCGCCAGCGCTTTTGGTGGCCCACCCGGGAGCATGACACGCGTCGCTTCGTGGCTGCTTGTTCGGTCTGCGCGCAGACTAAGTCCGGTAACTCTCCTCCTGCCGGCCGTCTCAGGCCGCTTCCCATTCCCTCTCGACCGTGGTCTCACATCGCCTTAGATTTTGTCACCGGACTGCCTTCGTCAGCGGGGAAGACTGTTATTCTTACGGTTGTCGACAGGTTCTCTAAGGCGGCTCATTTTATTCCCCTTGCTAAGCTTCCTTCTGCTAAAGAGACGGCACAAATCATCATCGAGAATGTTTTCAGAATTCATGGCCTTCCGTCAGACGTCGTTTCGGACAGAGGTCCGCAATTCACGTCTCAATTTTGGAGGGAGTTTTGCCGTTTGATTGGGGCTTCCGTCAGTCTCTCTTCCGGCTTTCACCCCCAGTCTAACGGTCAAGCAGAACGGGCCAATCAGACTATTGGTCGCATCTTACGCAGTCTTTCTTTTCGCAACCCTGCGTCTTGGTCAGAACAGCTCCCCTGGGCAGAATACGCCCACAACTCGCTTCCTTCGTCTGCGACCGGGCTATCTCCTTTTCAGAGTAGCCTCGGGTACCAGCCTCCGCTGTTCTCATCTCAGTTCGCCGAGTCCAGCGTCCCCTCCGCTCAGGCTTTTGTCCAACGTTGCGAGCGCACCTGGAAGAGGGTCAGGTCTGCACTTTGCCGTTATAGGGCGCAGACTGTGAGGGCTGCTAATAAGCGTAGAACTAAGAGTCCTAGATATTGTCGCGGTCAGAGAGTTTGGCTCTCCACTCAGAACCTTCCCCTTAAGACCACTTCTCGCAAGTTGACCCCGCGGTTCATTGGTCCGTTCCGTATTTCTCGGATCATTAATCCTGTCGCAGTTCGACTTCTTCTTCCGCGATATCTTCGTTGCGTCCACCCGGTCTTCCATGTCTCCTGTGTCAAGCCCGTTCTTCGCGCCCCCGCTCGTCTTCCCCCCCCCCCCCCATCCTTGTCGAGGGCGCACCCATCTACAGGGTCCGTAGGATTTTGGACATGCGTCCTCGGGGCCGTGGTCATCAGTACCTAGTAGATTGGGAGGGGTACGGTCCTGAGGAGAGGAGTTGGGTTCCCTCTCGGGACGTGCTGGACCGTGCGCTGATCGATGATTTCCTCCGTTGCCGCCAGGTTTCCTCCTCGAGTGCGCCAGGAGGCGCTCGGTGAGTGGGGGGGTACTGTCATGTACTGTCATGTTGTGTCTTGTTTCTGTCCTTTCCCTTCACCCTGTCTCCCTCTGCTGGTCGTTGTTAGGTTACCTTTTCTCCCCCTCTTTCCCCCAGCTGTGCCTTGTCTCCTCCTAACTACCTCGTCACCCCTTTTCCCACCTGTTCCCTTTTTCCCTCTGATTAGTCCTCTATATCTCTCTCTGTTTCTGCTCCTGTCTTTGTCGGATTCTTGTTTGTGTTGTTCATGCCTGAACCAGACTATCGTCATGTTTGCTGCAACCTTGTCCTGTCCTGTCGGAACCTGCCGGTCCATCTGAGCCTACGTTTTGTTTTGTTATTAAAGAAGCTCTGTTTACGTTAATTCGCTTTTGGGTCCTCATTCACGCACCGTAACACTTGGTTGACGGTGTTGGGGGATGAGTAATGTATTGATGCTCAAGTGCACAAAAACACAAATTTGTTTATATTTGTCTTTGTTACTTTTTAAAAAATATATTTATGAGTCTTATTTTTGTATATATTTTTAAATGTTATGATTATTTATTTGTGTTGTTCCAAATGTCTGAATACAAATTGCAGTTGGTGCAGAATGGTGCTAGAACCGCCACTGCCTAAGACATCAACAGCCAGCCTAAGAAGTAGGCCGATAATTTCTATACGCAGCGGACCAAAGACCAAACACACACTAGCGTTTTTCATAGCGAAGAGAAAGAGCAGGCGAGAGAGAGAGTGGATCAGGGCAGGCAGACAGTCGGCTATATCTTTGGTAATCTGCCTCGTAAATTCACCAAAAGTATAAAATACAGCACTGCCATAGCCAATACATATTTTGATTACCGATGCAGTTCTGTCTGCCTGGTGGCCAACATGCCTGACTGTACCCCTCCCCTATCTCAAACTCGCTGGCTCGCTCTTTCTTTGCTGTGAAATACATGAGAGATTGTGTTCTCTGAAGTAGCCTACGAAAACTAGTTTCCTCCGTTGCAAAAATATCGAATTTTAGGGTTCGAGAAGCTTGACACACATAAATGGGAGTCGACAGGCAAGGAGTCGAGGAATCGGTTGTTTTGGAGTGGGTGTTGCAAGTTGGTTTGGAGTGGGAGTTGCAGGTTGGTTTGGAGTGGGAGTTGCAAGATGGTTTGGAGTGGGAGTTGCACGTTGGTTTGGAGTGGGAGTTGCACGTTGGTTTGGAGTGGGAGTTGCACGTTGGTTTGGAGTGGGAGTTGCACGTTGGTTTGGAGTGGGAGTTGCACGTTGGTTTGGAGTGGGAGTTGCAAGTTGGTTTGGAGTGGGAGTTGCACGTTGGTTTGGAGTGGGAGTTGCACGTTGGTTTGGAGTGGGAGTTGCACGTTGATTTGGAGTGGGAGTTGCAAGTTGGTGAACCTGTTGATTCAAAGTTCAGAGAAGCCTTTAGTGGCTGCCATTTTGCAGAACAACAACTTCTATCGACAATGAGAGTGCCAAAGTAGGAAGTGCTGCTATGGTCTAAAACTCATAGTGTAGTAAAGGAAACGCCACAATAGCCCCAGTGAGCACAGAAGTAGCTTATTTCTCTGCTTGTTTGAAAAAACAAAAACAGGACTGTGTGTTCTAGTCTAGTGTACATTGAACCTTCACCTTGACTTTACAGGCTTATCTCCTGGGTATTGAAACAGACCACAGAATGTTGCACTATTCAGCCATACAAACAACTTCCTCTAGCCAGGGATTTGCACAACAAGCCGGGACCCCCTATGGGACCCCCAGGGGCCTCAGATAAGTTTCAGGGAGTCCCTGAAAAAGCAGGGTTTCTGGATAAAGCGAACACTGAAAATAACAGTAGTAAGGCCAAAATATCTCACATTTAATGGAATAACTGTTTGACAGACATTAAAACATTGGGCAATTGCATATGCAACCGGTGTGAAATGGTTAGCTAGTTAGTGGTGGTGCGCACTAATAGCGTTTCAATCGGTGACGTCACTCGTTCTGAAACCTTGAAGTAGTTGTTTCTTGCTCTGTAATGGCCGCAGCTTTTGTGGAGCAATGGATAACTATGCTTCGTGGGAGGCAGTTGTTGATGTGTGTAGAGGGTCCATGGTTTGAGCCCAGGTAGGGGTGAGGTGAGGAAGCAGAACTGTTACACATACAGTACATGAGTCATTCCATGTCACTTCAGCAAGCCATGACACCCACCATCTCAGATTGTTCTGAAATGGTTTCTGTAGTTAGAAACAGGTAAGGTTGGCATTCCTGAAAAATTATTTTGTTGAAATCTATTTTGATCCCGGGGGAAATAAAGCTATTTATTGCTCCCAACTTTAATTTATAGGATTCAGGTAATATCAAATAAATATAGTTCTAACATCCAATTTGGACCAAACTTCTTCCTACCAATGAGCATGAGGAATCCCCAAAAATTGTAAAAAGCCACCCACGGACCCCCTACGCCTCATGCCAATCCAACCCCAACAACCAATAAACAGTATAAGTTCTCTATGTTTGACAAGTATTATGAAGCTGCGGCTTGGAATATAGCTTCTCCATACTATATAATGTATTCTCTGTGAATCTGGTAATGTTTTGTTCCCCCCTGTTCAAAGAAATAAGTAATTGAAATCACTTGCGTCATTCACCATCAAGTAGTGTGAAAGTACCACGTTTTGACCACTAGATGTCCTTGTTCTCACTATACCGCCACAGTCTTTCATCCGTTTTGCTGGGCCCGGTTTCCCAATAGCGTCTTAAGGCTAAGTTCATCTTATACAATCCTATGGTTCTAATGATGAATTTAGCTACCTGCGTGAACCTGTCAATCAAATGTCACAAAAATAAAACGGATTTGAAAATGTATAAACCAGTTAATCCACGTCCATACCTTATGCTTATTTACCCTATACGTATTTATCACAGTCAGTTAGGTACATTCATTCATAATTTACAGTGTTGGTTGGAACCATTAATGTTAACTAGCTAATAAACTAGCTATTAACTAGCTAATGTTAGTTATTCAAATCTTGATGAGAATATATGGGGGGTTGTAGATGGCTGTGGCGATGACTGTGGCGAAGAGATGATGGAGTTTATCAAGGATTTAGAGAGAATGATTAAAGCTAGCGTTATTAAGCATCTGTGTGATGTAGCTAGTGTTATTCTTAGAAAAAATAGCTGACACTGTCTTTTTACTTTGACAATTCCTAACCCTACTGCCATATTTAATTTACTACCCACCCTTTTTTTAAATTGCATTTAGAAAAGTTAATGGGTGTGTGCAATTCAATACAAATTCTGCCATGTGTTTTAAATCATACTTAGTATGGCCCACTACTGTCTGACTCTGACAGCCATGTCCCTCTTGTCTCCCCTGTGGTTTCCCAGTGCTACTGACGTGGATGGCCTATGACATGGTGGTGCAGCGGATCAGTCCTGATCTGGGGGACTCCCTATGGCAGCTGGAGAAAGAGTTCAGCCCCTGTCCCCTGGGCAACAGAAGCCGAACCAGAGGCAGGAAAAACACCTGGGGATGGGGATGGTATAGGAACCAGGACAGGGGCTGAACCAGGGGATGGGGATGGTATAGGAACTGGGACAGGGGCTGAACCAGGGGATGGGGATGGTATAGGAACCAGGACAGGGGCTGAACCAGGGGATGGGGATGGTATAGGAATTGGGACAGGGGCTGAACCAGGGGATGGGGATGGTATAGGAACTGGGACAGGGGCTGAACCAGGGGATGGGGATGGTATAGGAACCGGGACAGGGGCTGAACCAGGGGATGGGGATGGTATAGGAACTGGGACAGGGGCTGAACCAGGGGATGGGGATGGTATAGGAACTGGGACAGGGGCTGAACCAGGGGATGGGGATGGTATAGGAACTGGGGCAGGGGCTGAACCAGGGGATGGGGATGGTATAGGATCTGGGACAGGGGCTGAACCAGGGGATGGGGATGGTATAGGAACTGGGGCAGGGGCTGAACCAGGGGATGGGGATGGTATAGGAACTGGGACAGGGGCTGAACCAGGGGATGAGGATGGAGTGTCCTAGACCTGTACATACCACCTCCATCCCACTGACAAAGATGTGATTTTCTGTGATTCACCAGGAATGTCTGCTGTTCTGAAATGGACCTGAATCCAAAGCTAGTAGCCCATGCTCTGTATACTTGTCTACAACGTTGTTGCAGTTGTATAAACATTAGACTAGAGTCTCATATCTGCAGCAGCAGTCTCTCTCTCTCTCTGACAGAAGCAGAAACCACTGGAGATAGGTGATAGAGATGTCTCCAGCCCCACACTGTATGCTGTCTAAGCTGAGCAGCCAGCTGTTTTATGTAGGCTATCATTGTGTGTTATGTACCTGTGGACAGGGTTTTCAATTAACTTTAGTGTTGTGTTATAAATTTGTGGTTTGGTCAAATAAAAATACAAAACTTTAATAGAGAATATTGACTGTTAGCTTGTTTATTGGGATTCCAAAAGGAGTTGGTAAAATGTGTATATACGTGTTGACATTCTTTTTATTCTTGGTCACATCCCAGTCATACCCCCAGCAGTCGTGGTACTGTAGAGTTTGTACTTAAGGTTTACAGCTTCTAATGCCTTTACCACATTCTTCAGAGTAGTATGTACACTGAATAAAAACATAAACGCAACATGCAGCAATTTCAAGATTTTACTGCTTTACAGTTCATATAAGGAAATCGGTCAATTGAAATAAGACCCAAATCTATACATTAGGCCCAAATCTATACATTTCACATGTCTGGGAATACAGATATGCATCTATTGGTCACAGATACTGTACCTTACAGAAAGGTAGGGGGGTGGATCAGAAAACCAGTCAGAAGCTGTGTTCGAATACCCATACTAACATAATGTATACTACATTAAATTTGATCGTTTATTTACATATTAGGGTACCTGAGGATTGATTAGAAACATTGTTTGACTTGTTTAGATGAAGTTTATTGGTAACTTTTGGGATTCCTTTGTATGCATTTTGAACGAGGGAAACAGGTGGATTACTGAATCAAACGCGCCAACTAAACTTACTTTTTTGGGATGTAAAGAAGGACTTTATCGAACAAATGGACCATTTGTGATGTAGCTGGGAGCCTTGGGATTGCAAACAGAGGAAGATCTTCAAAGGTGAATTATTTATTTTATCGCTATTTCTGACTTTCGTGACGCCTCTGCTTGTTTAGAAAATGTTTGTAATGCTTTTGTACGCGGGGCGCTGTCCTCAGATAATCGCATGGTATGCTTTTGCCATAAAGCCTTTTTGAAATCTGACAAAGCAGCATGGTTTAACAAGAAGTTAAGCTTTTAAATTATGTAGGACACTTGTATGTTCATGAATGTTTAATATTCCGAATGTTGTATTCTGAATTTCGTGCTCTGCAATTTCACCGGATGTTGGTTAGCCCAAAGAGGTTTTTAACAATGCACAACGACTATACCACTTAGCTAAGAATGACGTGAATAAAATGGTGCCGGAAGAAATGGCAGCCGTTTTACGGGCGCCTAACCAATTGTGCTGTTATGTGTTTTTCTTTGTGGTATTTGTAACTTATTTTGTACAAAATGTTTCTTCCACGGCAAAAAGAGCTTCTGGATATCAGGACAGATCACACACCTCCGATTAAACTAAGATTTTTTCTTCAACAAGCAGGATGCACAGGATGTACTTCAGACACCCGACAAGGCCGAAATCCCAGTCATTGGTAAGAGAAATAGACGCAGGTATAGAGGACACAGGGTGGGGTGCCTTGTAAGGATCCGCTGACGGGAGTGGGAAATCTGCCCTTACCATCAATATTACTTGCCAATGTACAATCATTGGACAATAAATTAGACAAGGTACGATCACAAATATCCTACCGACGGGACATCAAGAACTGTAATATCGTATGTTTCACTGAATCGTGAATGAATGAATGGGGGGAGGGGGGGTCTGTGTATATTTGTAAACAACAGCTGGTGCACAAAATCTAAGGAAGTCTCTAGATTTTGCTTGCCTGAAGTAGAGTATCTCATGATAATTTTATCTCTTTTTTTCGTGTCTGTTTATTTACCACCACAGATGGATGCTGGCACTAAGACCGCACTCAGTCAGCTGTATAAGGAAATAAGCAAACAGGAAACCGCACACCCAGAGGCGGCGCTCCTAGTGGCCAGGGACTTTAATGCAGGGAAACTTAAATCAGTTTTACCTAATTACTATCAGCATGTTAAATGCGCAACCAGAGGGAAAATATTTCTAAATCACCTTTACTCCACACACAGAGATGCGTACAAAGCTATCCCTCGCCATCCATTTGGAAAATCTGATTCTGCTTACAAGCAAAAATGAAAGCAGGAAGCACCAGTGACTCGGTCTATAAAAAAGTGGTCAGATGAAGCAGATGCTAAACCACAGGACTGTTTTGCTATCATGGACTGAAACATGTTCCGGGATTCTTCCAATGACATTGAGGAGTACACCACATCAGTCACTGGCTTCATCAATAAGTGCATTGAGGACGTCGTCCCCACAGTGACTGTACGTACGTACCCCAACCAGAAGCCATGGATTATAGGCAACATTCGCACTGAGCTAAAGGGTAGAGCTGCCGCTTTCAAGGTGCGGGACTCTAACCCGGAAGCTTACAAGAAATCCTGCTATGCCCTCCAACGAAACCATCAAACAGGCAAAGTGCCAATACAGGACTAAGATTGAATCGTACTACACCGGCTCTGACGCTTGTCAGATGTGGCAGGGCTTGCAAACTATTACAGACTACAAAGGGAAGCACAGCCATGAGCTGCCCAGTGACACGAGCCTACCAAAAGAGCTATGCTCGCTTCAAGACAAGCAACACCGAGGCATGCATGAGAGCATCAGCTGATCTGGACGACTGTGTGATCACGCTTTCCGTAGCCGACGTGAGTAAGACCTTTAAACAGGTCAACATTCACAAAGCCGATGGGCCAGACGGATTACCAGGATGGGTGCTCCGGGCATGTGCTGACCAACTGGCAGGTGTCTTCACTGACATTTTCAACATGTCCGTGATTGAGTTTGTAATACCAACATGCTTCAAGCAGACCACCATAGTCCCTGTGCCCAAGAAATAAGCATATGCCGATTAAAACAGCTGGTTTTCTCAATATTTTGAATGATTAGAACATGTAAACACCATAATCGGTGTTCCAGCGGTGTATTTGATCTGCGCATGTGCTAGCTAGCAACAGCTGAGCGTGCCTCCTTCTTTAGTGCAAGTGAAGTGAGTTTGGAACAACTGAATGTATTCATAGTAGAATTAATTTTCACATACAAACGTTATATGTCCGAACTCAGAATCAAATATGCTTCCCAAAAATAACGTGTTCGCTGCTGTGATTGGCAATTTTCTGCATTTATCAAAGTGCCATCAGGTAGCCTGATTTCAGATGTGTTTCTGTGCATGTAACTACTCCATGGATGTGCGAACTACTCCATGGATGTGCGAAGTTGCTGAATATTGACTGGAACTGGAACACGCTGTCCTACACGTCAATCCAGAGCATCTCAAAAATGCTCTATGGGTGACATGTCCGAGTATGCAGGCCATGGAAGAACTGGGACATTTTCAGGTTCCAGGAATTGTGTACAGATCCTTGTGACATGGGGCCGTGCATTATCATGCTGAAACATGAGGTGACGGTGGCAGATGAATGACACGACAATGGACCTCAGAATCTCGTCACAGTATCTTTGGCATTCAAGTTGGCACCGATTACATGGAATTGTGTTTGTTCTCAGTAGCTTCTGCCTGCCTGCCCATACCATAACCCCACCACCACCACGGGGCACTCTGTTCACAACGTTGACATCAGCAAACTGCTCGCCCACACTACGCCATACATGCTGTCGGTTACGACGCCGGACTTCAGTCAGGTGAAGACTAGGGTTGCACATAATGGGGAATATTCAGAGGTGGAAACTTTCCATGGGAATTAACGGGAATATATTGGAATTAACAGGAATATATGGGATTTAATGGATTTATATGCAAATGAAAATTAATACCATTTAAATTAAGATGTTTTTTGCATTGGATATATTTACCATATCATATGGAGACAGAAACATTAACCTTTTACCTTATCATAAGTAGACATAATTGCGAATTATGAAATCCTTCCAATAGACATTTTAAAAACGATTTAGTTACGAATTGAACTTTAATTAAATGAGTTGACTCTTCACATGGGGTGATTTCACTGAACAACAAAAGAAAGGGAATATTGAATGATCCCCAATGATCCATCGCATCTCCAAAAAACATTTTCAAAATACATCTGTAAAAACTCTAAACTGAAGCTTCCATGTCTTCTCCCTGAACCTCCTAAATGTCCACCTCTTGAACATCAGACTCCGAGGCCTCATCTTCACTGTCACTTTCCAGCTTTATTGAGGATGGCTTGTTGTCAGGCTCAAAAAGCCTCAAATTTGCCCGGATTTTTCAATCCTTGTATTGGTCAGCCTGCTGTGTGCTTTGCTGTGTGTGTGTTTCTAAACAAAGACCAGTTGCGCTCTGATGTTGGTGGGATTTGGAGGATGATGGAAGCAACAGGGGAAAGAGCCTCAGATCCACAAAGTCCCTTGCACCAGGTGGCTGATGAGATATGTTGGCATGACTGCCATATTGCATCTCCATCCCAAAGCCGTTGCTTGGAAATGTACTTTGCCAGACTGCCAAGAACCTTGCCCTCATCCAGGCTAAGGTGGCGAGACATGGTTGTGATGACACCATAGGCCTTGTAGATCTCTGCACCAGACAGATGGCTCTTCCCAGCATACTTGGGGTCCAACATGTACACTGTGGCATGGATGGGCTTCAGGCAGAAGTCTTCACGCTTTTTGATGTATTTCAGAACTGCAGTTTCCTCTGATTGGAGCAACAGTGATGTGGGCAGGGCAGTACAAATTTCTTCTCTTACATCTGCAAGCAGAGTCTGAACATCAGACAGGATGCTATTGTCTCCTTCAAACTGTGCGATGGCTACTGCTATAGGTTTCAGGAGTTTCAGGCTGCTTACCACTCTCTCCGAAAATACATCATCCAGGAGGATCCTCTTGATGGGGCTGTCCATATCGGCAGACTGTGATATGGCCATTTCTTGGAGAGACTCCTTCCCCTCCAGGAGACTGTCAAACATGATGACAACACCACCCCAACGGGTGATGCTGGACATCTTCAATGTGGTGCTTTTATTCTTCTCACTATATTTGGTGAGGTAGATTGCTGCTATAACTTTATGACCCTTCACATACCTAACCATTTCCTTGGCTCTCTTGCAGAGTATATCCATTGTTTTCAGTGGCATGATGTCCTTGAGGAGCAGATTCAATACATGAGCAGCACAGCAAATGGGTGTCATGTGAGGGTAGGACTCCTCAACTTTAGACCAAGCAGCCTTCATGTTCGCAGCATTGTCTGTCGCTAGTGCAAATACCTTCTGTGGTCCAAGATTATTGATGACTGCCTTCAGCTCATCTGCAATGTAGAGACCGGTGTGTCTGTCCCTTGTGTCTGTGCTCTTGTAGAATACTGGTTGAGGGGTGGAGATGATGTAGTTAATTATTCCTTGCCCACGAACATTCGACCACCCATCAGAGATGATTGCAATACAGTCTGCTTTCTCTATTATTTGCTTGACCTTCACTTGAACTCTGTTGAACTCTGCATCCAGAAAATGAGTAGATAAAGCATGTCTGGTTGGAGGGGTGTATGTTGGGCGAAGAACATTCCGAAATCTCTTCCAATACACATTGCCTGTGAGCATCAGAGGTGAACCAGTTGCATACATACCTCGAGCAAGGCATTCATCAGCATTTCTCTGACTACGTTCCTCCATTGAGTAAAAAAACCTTCTGATTCTAGGAGGACCATGAGCTGTTGCTATCGATAAGGTGTCTGATTCATTATTTTCACCTCGAATAGAAGTTGTTGTTGTGAGCGCTGAGGGAACTTTATGCACTTGGTCAGATGATTCTGTATCTTTGTTGCATTCTTCACATATGATTTGGCACAGTATTTGCAGTGAAATGTCCACACATCAGATAGTGCCTGTGGCATTTTCCTGTAAAGATGAGAAAAAAATGAGTAAATAAAAACCCAAATCAATTCCATGTACAGATAAATAGTTAAGCAGTTAGATTAAACAACTCCTTTGTAAGATAAATGTTTTAAAATGAAACATGTATGGAAACAGGTGAATTAACACTCATCAGTTAGCAGGCTAAAGCAAGCTAAAACCCACAGGTAGCAAAAACTAACTAGCAGAAATTGTTAACAAGTAAGAAATTATTTAAACACACTTTGCTGTATGCTACTATTTACTAGTTAACAAAAAATCATGTACAGCACCTTGCGAAAGTATTCGGCCCCCTTGAACTTTGCGACCTTTTGCCACATTTCAGGCTTCAAACATAAAGATATAAAACTGTATTTTTTTGTGAAGAATCAACAACAAGTGGGACACAATCATGAAGTGGAACGACATTTATTGGATATTTCAAACTTTTTTAACAAATCAAAAACTGAAGAATTGGGCGTGCAAAATTATTCAGCCCCCTTAAGTTAATACTTTGTAGCGCCACCTTTTGCTGCGATTACAGCTGTAAGTCGCTTGGGGTATGTCTCTATCAGTTTTGCACATCGAGAGACTGACATTTTTTCCCATTCCTCCTTGCAAAACAGCTCGAGCTCAGTGATGTTGGATGGAGAGAATTTGTGAACAGCAGTTTTCAGTTCTTTCCACAGATTCTCGATTGGATTCATGGCTGGACTTTGACTTGGCCATTCTAACACCTGGATATGTTTATTTTTGAACCATTCCATTGTAGATTTTGCTTTATATTTTGGATCATTGTCTTGTTGGAAGACAAATCTCCATCCCAGTCTCAGGTCTTTTGCAGACTCCATCAGGTTTTCTTCCAGAATGGTCCTGTATTTGGCTCCATCCATCTTCCCATCAATTTGAACCATCTTCCCTGTCCCTGCTGAAGAAAAGCAGGCCCAAACCATGATGCTGCCACCACCATGTTTGACAGTGGGGATGGTGTGTTCAGCGGTGTTGCTTTTACGCCAAACATAACGTTTTGCATTGTTGCCAAAAAGTTCAATTTTGGTTTCATCTGACCAGAGCACCTTCTTCCACATGTTTGGTGTGTCTCCCAGGTGGCTTGTGGCAAACTTTAAAAGACACTTTTTATGGATATCTTTAAGAAATGGCTTTCTTCTTGCCACTCTTCCATAAAGGCCAGATTTGTGCAATATACAACTGATTGTTGTCCTATGGACAGTCTCCCACCTCAGCTGTAGATCTCTGCAGTTCATCCAGAGTGATCATGGGCCTCTTGGCTGCATCTCTGATCAGTCTTCTCCTTGTATGAGCTGAAAGTTTAGAGGGACGGCCAGGTCTTGGTAGATTTGCAGTGGTCTGATACTCCTTCCATTTCAATATTATCGCTTGCACAGTGCTCCTTGGGATGTTTAAAGCTTGGGAAATCTTTTTGTATCCAAATCCGGCTTTAAACTTCTTCACAACAGTATCTCGGACTTGCCTGGTGTGTTCCTTGTTCTTCATGATGCTCTCTACGCTTTTGACGGACCTCTGAGACTATCACAGTGCAGGTGCATTTATACGGAGACTTGATTACACACAGGTGGATTGTATTTATCATCATTAGTCATTTAGGTCAACATTGGATCATTCAGAGATCCTCACTGAACTTCTGGAGAGAGTTTGCTGCACTGAAAGTAAAGGGGCTGAATCATTTTGCACGCCCAATTTTTCAGTTTTTGATTTGTTAAAAAAGTTTGAAATATCCAATGAATGTCATTCCACTTCATGATTGTGTCCCACTTGTTGTTGATTCTTCACAAAAAAATACAGTTTTATATCTTTATGTTTGAAGCCTGAAATGTGGCAAAAGGTCGCAAAGTTCAAAAGGGCCGAATACTTTCGCAAGGCACTGTATGTCATATAAAATATATTCACCCCACCAAGTATTGTAATCAAAACTTAGCAGAAAGCATGTAGTCCTTGGCTCAGACAGTGTAGTAGTGTGGGCTCAATAGTATCTCATTAGTGTGCAAGATCTTGAGTATCAGCTGTACATGTGATGGAAGAATGCACTGTGCATGCCGAGGGTTGCAATTCCATTGAATTGGGGATAGTTTAACCAAATATGCCACAAGACCTATAATTGACTTAGGTGTATCCCACAAAAAAAGTTCACTGTTATAAGCTAACTTTTTTTTTATGAATTCAAGCAAAGTTCCCCAAAATCCCGGGCTTAACCTTCCAGGAAAATTTTCATGAAAAATTCTTGACATTTACCGGAAAGTTTCTGACCCTTTTGCAACCCTAGTCAAGACCCTGGTGCAGAAATTATTTGGTTGTGAAAATTCACAGTTTTATCAGCTGTCCGGGTGGCTGTTCTCGCAGGTGAAGAAGCTGGATGTGGAGGTCCTGGGCTGGCGTGGTTACACGTGGTCTACGGTTGTGAGGCTGGTTGGACTTACTGCCAAATTCTCTAAAACAACGTTGGAGGCGGCTTATGGTAGAGAAATTAACATTACATTCTCTGGCAACAGCTCAAATGGACATTCCTGCAGTCAGCTTGCCAATTGCACGCTCTCTCAAAACTTGAGTCATCTGTGGCATTGTGTTGTGTGACAAAACTGCACATTTTAGAGCGGCCATTTATTGTCCCCAGCACAAGCTTCTTGATATGCCACACTTGTCAGGTGGATGGATTTTCTTGGCAAATAATAAATGCAAACAAACAGGGATGTAAACAAATTTGTGTCCCCCAACCCTCTCCTTTATCTACTACAGTGTTCCCAACCCTCTCCTTTATCTACTACAGTGTTCCCAACCCTCTCCTTTATCTACTACAGTGTTTCTCAACCCTCTCCTTTATCTACTACAGTGTTCCCAACCCTCTCCTTTATCTACTACAGTGTTCCCAACCCTCTCCTTTATCTACTACAGTGTTCCCAACCCTCTCCTTTATCTACTACAGTGTTCCCAACCCTCTCCTTTATCTACTACAGTGTTCCCAACCCTCTCCTTTATCTACTACAGTGTTCCCAACCCTCTCCTTTATCTACTACAGTGTTCCCAACCCTCTCCTTTATCTACTACAGTGTTCCCAACCCTCTCCTTTATCTACTACAGTGTTCCCAACCCTCTCCTTTATCTACTACAGTGTCGCCAACCCTCTCCTTTATCTACTACAGTGTTCCCAACCCTCTCTTACCTAGGCAGTCAGACAGTCCACAATGTTGTTCTAGTACTGCAGTGCCACACTCAGTTAAATGTATCAACTGTTCTTAAATATAAATCCTACATTTTGGTAGACTCAGTTCTTTTGATTTTAAACCCCTTTCAAAAAGTGCTCAGAGCTAGGCCAGCTTTATCACACTGCTAACTTTTTATAATTCTTCCACATGGTCCTGGATAAGTTTAAATCGGGTGGGGTGTCTGGGTATCTCCCAGCAGAGAGTATAGAGACACAGATTTACAACATAATATCACAAGGACCCCATAATGTCTTGACACACAACAGTCTCGGAGACAGCCTGTGCGCCCCAAATGGTACCCTACTATTTCATATATAGTGCACTTCTTTATTTTACAATGTGTTTATTTTGTTCCTTTTTTCTTCTGTTCACAGTGTGGTCCCAGCTGAGACAGTGTGCCCTGATCGTGTGACTTCAGCCACCCAGACAAGATGGCCTTTCTGAACAGAGTGGAACGGGTTGACCTGGCCAAACATGACCTCAGGGTGAGGAGTGTGGGAGGAGGAAAAGGAGAGGAAATGAAGCTGAGGATAGAGAAGAAAGGTGGAAGTGCGTGGAAAGCATAGAGCCAATGGGTTATAGAACTGGATAGGGACCAAAAATAGTCCACATATTCACACCTGTAATGAAACACTTGACAGATGTACACCTGTATAATACATAAAGCGTCACTACATTTAACCTACGACATGCATCATATAATAAACCCTCCATTGTGAATGGGCTTCTTAATAAAAATGTATTTTCCTCTCTTCTATTCTCTCTACCAGCTACTTTATACGCTACTTTATACCCTTTATTTAACCAGGTAAGTCATTGAGAACACACACAGTGTCTCCTGTGCAGCTGGTTATGGTCAGAGTGGTGCAGCAGGCAGCACTGGCCCTCTGCTCCAGTTCCATTCTCCATGTCTATGAGCAGCAGAGGGGTGTGTGTGTGGCGTTCTATCATCTCCTTCACTCCTGGGAAACTGCATGATCAACACAGCAGCAACAGCATAGAATGGAAAGGCCCATTGATTAGTTTATGATGTGTTGGCATTTATTGTCATGAATCAATCCCTGGAGGCAGCTCTGCAGAGTAGTCACACTGCTAACCCAAATGCCTAACCCTAACCTTAAATTAAGACAAAAAAATAAAGAAAATGTATCATAACATTCTATGATATAGCCAATTTTGACTTTGCAGCTTCCCCATCTAGAGGAAAATACTCAGTTCTGCCTCCAAGACCAAGATTCATGACAATAAACGGCAACCTGCGATGTGTTAAAGATCCAATGCAGCGTTTATCTCCATATCACATCATTTCTGGGTAACAGTGAAGTACCTGACTGTGATGGTTTTCAATTAAAATGGTCAAAAGAAACAAAAAGAGCTTCTTATCAAAGAGAAATTCACATATTTCTCTGTTTCATGATCACAATCTAAAAATTACACACACACACACACACACACACACACACACACACACACACACACACACACACACACACACAGTGTTTTGTGTGCTGCTGGTTCTGGTCAGAGTGGTGCAGGGTGCAGCAGGCAGCACTGGCTCTGTGCTCCAGTTCCATTCTCCATGTCTATGAGCAGCAGAGGGGTGTGTGTGTGGTGTTCTATCATCTCCTCCACTCCTGGGAAACTCTGCAGCAGCAACACAGATTTGAAAGAGCCATCGGTTAGTTATGGATGTGTTAGCGGGTTGGCATTTACTGTCATGAACTCTGCAGAGTGGTCAAAGCCTCAGTCATACAATCTGATTTTAAACCGAACCACCTAATGCCTAACCCTAACTTTAAAATAAGACCAAAAAGCACATTTTTGTTTTTATACATTTTTATGATATAGACAAATTTGACTTTGCAGCTGGCACGACTAGCGGAAATCGCTCAGTTCTGCCTCCAAGGCAAAATTCATGACAATAAACGTCAACCTGTGATGTGTTAAAAAATCCAATTTTCACAATTTCAATGTAGAAATATATAAAAAACACAGGAAAATCATATTTTTTCTGAGTCCCAGATCTGTTTGTAAACTGTAAGCTAATTTAGATAAAAGCACCTGCTAGCTAGATGACCAATGTTTTTAATTGCATTTGCATGCTAAGCTGAAATTCTGTGGCCTGGCTGGTCTAGTGGTAATGGCACCGGTTTGAATCCCTTTGACCTCTACCTTTCCCCACTGTCATCCCCTCAACATCTGTTCAATAAAATCATCAAAAAAATATAATAAAAAGAAAAGTCAAATTCTTGTTTGTGAGTGAATCCTGACAGAGCAGAGAGGAGGCTGTTTGTTTACCTCGCTACCCATGAGGCCGGTGCCCAGGTGGTATGTGTTGCCTTGGTGACGTATCTGGATGTTGTAGACCTTGCCATGGTTCAGCACCATGAGGGTGTAGGGCTGCTCAGAAGAGCCCTTGGAACTGTCCCTCACCAGAAACGCTCCATCCTGAAACACACACAGCTACGTTGATACACAAACTGTGTGTGTGTGTGTGTGTGCGTGTGTGTTAGTGAAGCCCACGAGGGGAGGGGGATTCCTGACCTTGTTAACCCATCTGAGAGATGCTTCAGCCTGGCCTCTGGTCACCAGTCCTCCATACCACTCAGGATCAATGTCCTGCACACAGCAGGGAACAGCAACCAACAATTTACTATGTTTGGAATGAGACTAACATGAGGTAAAGTAAATAATTCATTAATTCGAAGACTAATAAATCAGATAAAATATCTGAAAAGTTATTTTAGGAAATGATAACTTTGTAATCTGAATATTTTTCCTTGGTGCCCTAGTAATTACGGTTGCATGATTTGTCAGTCTAATCGCGTAATACTAATTACAGAGAATCTTTGATAAAACTATCAGTCTTCAGTTAATGATAGTAAAGACACGACAATACACTTGATCATTCTCATTAAAACGTAGGAGTATATTACATGTAGAATATTGTATGTTGATATGTAAATAACGTTTGAAAAGTAGTATGGCTGGTATGGATTGCATAAATGCTCTGCTGGTGTAAATCTACTGATGTAAAAAGGGTGTTTGATTGATCTGCTCACCTTCTCTGTGCCTGGCATTGTGTTGGGGACCATTGAAGGAGGTTTACTGGAGCTGGCTCTGTTGGTAGAGAAGATATGCTAGTACAACATGTTAGAAGAATTGGCTCCATCTTCGTCTCATTAGTCCAAAGTGAATTATTCTCTTTGAATTCTCACTCTGAATTTACTGAAGGAACATGAACCGGTAAAAACAACATTATTTTAATTGTTTTCATCAAGACTGTCTTTCAATAGAAAACCAAAAAGGGGAAGAAGCACCTTCAGACTGTTGAGTTACAGCCAAGGGGTTAATGGGAATGGAGAGGTCTGGGTTAGGCTACCTATAGTCTGGTGGCTTTGGGCCCTTTAGTTGAGGTGGCTTCACTATGGCGGGCTGGGGAGAGCTGAATGGACTGCACTCTCCTGGACACCGTGGGTAGTCACCAAACAGACAAGAAAATCAGAAGTTAGGCAAAACATTGGATTCTCAACCTGCTAGTCAACAGTAGCCATAATTATGGCAATCTGTTCGTTCCGTAGTTTACATTTTTTTGTCTTTGCAAGGCAACTACAGTATATAGCAGAAGGGGTTCTCAACACATTGACAATGCCTTTCTAATTGCCCTTTGGGGATTAATATTTAATTTAATTGAAAATACTTGACCTGAATAAACAGACTAGGAGGCTAAATCAACAGGACAACAGACAGTTGGCATAGTTACTTGTAGGAGTTGTTTTGGTGTTTGTGTGATATTGTTTCTTGGTGGGAGCGGGCTGTCCAGGCTTCTTGCTTCGGTCGACCATGGGGACAGAAGGGCCTGTTGGGGATGGGGGAGGAAGATGTGTCTCAAACGAACCACTAATAAGCATTCAAAGAAGTGATCTGGTGATGTTGCTTTAATTTAACTACGGTAGGAAAAACCATCGAATTAGATTAGGCCAAGACAGCTCTAGTCATTTCAATTCTATGGTTTTACCTAGCTTAGTTGAATGCCACCTCATAGAATGCACTGATTGTCCCATTAGGTAGGAGTGTCTGCTAAATGACTCAAATGTCATCTGTCCTGATTTTCTGGCCTCATCTTACATCTGTGAGCTTAATCTACCTCTAAACCAGAGTTTCCCCAACTCGGTCCTGCCCCCCCCCCCTGGGTGCCCTAGCACTACACTGCTGATTCAAATAACCAACTCATCAGCAAACTTTTATTATTTGAGTCAGCGGTGTAGTGCTAGGGTAAAAACCAAAACGTGCACCTGGGGGGGGGGGGGGGGGGGGGGGGGGGGCCAGGGGGGGGGCCCAGGACCACGTTTGGGAAACTCTGCTCTAAACCACTAGCCTCCTGCTCCTTATTTTTCATGGTGCTGATCACAACAGAATAGTCCCGCTCTTTACAATATCAACACAAGCAGCTAACAGATAGACCGGATGATCTCTGGTAACATGGTCAGAGTGACGTACGTTTACCAGCAGCTTTGAATGGCCTCTGAGGGGAGGGGTCTAGTCTGGATGTGGGAGGTCTGGCCAGCTAGAGGGAGCGAGAGAAAGAGAGTGAGGGGAAGAGAGTGACAGAGAGCAGGTGAGAGTTGGAATATTAATTAACAATGATTGATCTCAGAAAGAGAGGAGGATGGTAACACGAAAGAAAGAGCGGATGAAAAGGTTAAAGGTTAGTGGTATGAAAAGATGGGGGCTGTAAAGAAGACAGGATGAAAACAGTGATTGTGTAATGAAGACTATGATGAAGAAGACACTTACTGTGTTATGGCTGGTGGCCAGAGCCTGAGGACCAGGGCGCTGGGGTGGTCTCGGAATCCTTCCAGTAGGAAGAGTTCCTGACGGACCTCCACGCACGGAATCTACACACACACAGACACACACACACACACAGACACACACACACACACACACACACACACACACACACACACACACACACACACACACACACACACACACACACACACACACACACACACACACACACACACACACACACACACACACACACACACACACACACACACACAGAAGAGCTATAGTACCTACAGTATGTATTTACTAAAGACAGTCAGTAATGGTTAATTGTACATCTTCTGTACCTATATAGTCACTGTTCCCTAGGGGCTTAGGGAGATTGAGGAGGCGGGGGATCTCCTCTGTAGCTGAGGGAGGAGGCTCATAGTCACCATCACTCCCCTCTTCCTCCTCTCCCTCTGCAGGTGGCAGGCGGTCAGACAAGGCACAGATATAACTGTCATCCTCATCAGGGTTCTCATAGTCATTATCACTCATATCCTGACAGACCAGGAGAGGAGAGGAAATGTGGCGAGGGGAGAGGAGGGGAGGAGAGGTGGGTAATTACAGGTTGGTGATTAGTGATATGGTTTTGGACAAGGGTCTTCTGTTGATGATGTTAAGTTACATTTCTACATTGTGTGGATGGATGTGTGGCTTGGTAGCAATGTCATGTCAAAGTGAGAGTGTTTTACAATACATGATACACTCACAAACGTTTCTGAATCCCAGGCTTCATCTTCCTCTTGTACAAAATCTACAGAGAGGAAACCAATCATACAATGAGGGGAGGGTGGGAGACGTTTCTCCTGAGATATAGTAGCTGTGGTTCTGGAGCCGTGGTACTGTACAGTTCTGTTTACCTTGTTGATGTCTCTTAGGTTCCCTTGATCTGGTGAAGACATGAGGAACATGGCTGTGAAGTGTTTCTCTACTGTTCTGTCATACAGCACAGAAGAGTTCTCATGGTGGAAATGTATGCTAGGCTAGTAGATTAGCATTTCTCACCTCTGACTGAACCCCCTCTCCTCTTCACTCCTGTTGATCTCACTACAGATCTCAGTGATGACTCTAGAGAATATATTGAAATCAATCAATGTTATCAAATTCAGTACTTTCTCTCGCCCATCTCAGCCCCGGCTTTCTTGTTTCCTCTCTCTCTGGCACATGGGCACACACCCACCACCATGCTGTCTTGCTCTCTCTCTCTCTCACACACACACGCACACGCACACGCACACGCACACGCACACGCACACACACACACACACACAGGCACACCATCATGCTGTCTTGCTCTCTCTCTCTCTCTGCCTTTTCATTAGAAGATTCAACAGGTTATTTCCAGCTACACGTCCTCACATAGACCACATATGGTAACCACATCACGGCTATTAAAAGCCCCTGACATATACAGCACTACAAAAGCCACACACACACCCATGTCCAAACCAACTGTATTTGAATGTGGGTGTCCATTTCCACTTTCTGTAACAGCCAGAATAAATGGTCTCAGTAAAAGATTTTCAAGGAGGTTTGTGTGTGGTAGAGGAGAATGATTAAGACTTGCTTAAGAGACCAGAGTTGCTTCACAAGGGTTACTTTATCTGTTTATGAAATGAAATAGTTTTGACTTTAGACTTACGGAATATGAATGGTGGGAAACTTCTGAAGGTCGCCATCTTTCATCTTCTGTAATGATACAGTGACGGCATAGATCATTAAATAAAATGAAGTAAACATCTTAGTTGTATCACAGTATACAAGAGCAGCTGCACACACACACACACACACACACACACACACACACACACACACACACACACACACACACACACACACACACACACACACTTACCAGAAAGCGTGCTCCGTTCATGCTAGTCTTCATCACCACTTTGTCACAGCTGGACAGCCTCAGCTGAGAATGTCACAACACACCAGAGATGTCACACACCAGGACAGAGGTCACGCTCACTTTCTTAATGCATGCAAATGAGCAGGGTCTGAGCGCTGATCCAGGACCAGTTTTGGCTTTTAGATTATAGTGAATGGACCAGGAGGACCTGGTCCTAGATCAGCAGTCCTACTGATTTGAGGTTAGAGCTTTGGGACAGTAACCGATAGGTTGCTGGATTGAATCCCCTAGTTGACAAGGTAAAATTATGTCATTCTGCCCCTGAGAAGGCAGTTAACCCACTGTTCCCCGGTAGGCCGTCATTGTAAATAAGAATATGTTCTTAAGTGACTTGCCTAGTTACCAATTTTTTCCAACTGCTTACACAAAACATCTTTTCATGTCACACGATTTCTGAAACCTCTCACTCAAAGTGCAAAACTACACACCAAATATCCAAAACCATAAGCTATTTCTCAGCCTTTGACTCAGTTGTCAATTGCATAAAACACTTTTTTCAAAACACTACACACAATTCTCTACCTAAAACACAAACATCTAACAGGAAGTGACTTGCTTTCCTTTTCCAAACACAACCAATCAAAATGCTACACTTATTCCCCAGGTCACCACACACTCCTCACATGTGCAAACACTAATAGCTTAACTGATCACTAACCAATCACTGCTTTACTGTAGTATAGGCCTATAAATAGGTCAAAGGTCAGATGACCTGTTTTGAACAATGGATGCCAACAATGGATAGAGAGCAAGAGGACTAGGAGGGAGAGGAAGAGGAAGAAGAGGACGAGGGCAAAGAAGAGAAGGAAGGAGACCCATCTCTGATGAGATTAGGGCAACACTTGTTGATCATGTGATCAACCACGGTTTGACCATGAGAGAGGCTTGAGTCGATCTACAGTTTCGTCCATAATTCAAACCTTCAGAAATGAGAACGGGTATGCAACTATCTAATGACTATTTTAGCATTACAGTAATGTACTGTAAAATACGTATGACTGCATAGTTTTGCACAAACATTTGTAACTCTAAGCCATCCATTTACTGCACTGCATTGAATGAATGAGGTTGGTTATCATGCTGTACAAATTTTTTTTGTACATTGTTTACAGTTCCTATGCTGAACACATACTGTGTTTGAATTCTTTACAGAGTGGAAAGGCAAAGACATCATGGAGGAAGAGGACACTTGTTTACAGATGTACAAGAGACTGCAATTATAAATATGGTTTTGGCTAACAATGCAATTAGGATTCGAGAGATAAGAGATTATTTTGAATAATGACACCATATTTAACAACATCAATACTGTAAGCCTGTCAACCATACAACGCATCCTCCAACAGCACTGAGTGACGATGAAACAACTTTACAAGGTGCCATTTGAGAGAAACTCTGACAGAGTCAAGAATATGCGACATGACTTTGTAGAGGTATGTATGCAACACTACTTCCAGTACTTCAGACATACCAAATTTACTCGTCTGTATATCCTTTTGTCTGTTATAGAGAGTATTGGAGCTGGATGCCCATGTAATTCGCCATGAATTTATTGATGTGGATGAGGTTGGCTTCAATCTCACCAAAACCAGGCACCACGGAAGAAATGTAATAGGACAGAGGGCAATTACCAATGTCCCTGGACAGCGTGTGGATAATATAACTGTGTGCTGCCATCACTCAAAACGGGGTTCTCCATCACAATGCCACACTGGGTCCGTACAACACCGGCCATATGCTCACTTTTCTGGATGCAATTTACACAATGCTTGTCCCTGATCCAGATCAGGAGCCTGCTAGATTTGCGGTTTTATGGGACAATGTTAGTTTTCACCGGGTTGTTTTGGTCCAAAACTGGTTTGCCACCCATAAACAATTTGTAGCTTTGTACCTACCCCCATATTCACCTTTTCTAAATCCCATAGAGGAATTCTTCTCAGCCTGGCACTGGAAAGTGTATGATCGTCAACCCTATGCCCGCATGCCGCTTCTCCAGGCAATGGAGGACGCATGTGGGGACATAGAGGTTGCCTCTGTCCCAGGTTGGATACGCCATGCTAGGAGATAATTCCCTCGATGTTTGGAAAGAGAAAACGTATCTTGTGATGTGGACGAAGTATTGTGGCCAGACCCAGGCGGGAGAAGAGATGAAGCATAGCTTAGCACTGGTGACTGCCCCCCGTCCCCCTACCAATTCCTGGACTGCCCCCCCGGGACCCCACACACACAATTGTGTTCTTTACTGTATTCTAAAGAATATACTTTTGGTTTACATATGTTTATGGTTTTGTTGTATGCTACTGTATACAACAGTAATGTTTGGCCTAATAAATATTTTCTGTTTCTACATTGCATTGGTGTTTACAGTGTACTTGTTACCCCTCTCAGCAGATTACTTTCACTGTAGAACATTGTATTGGTGTTAACAGTGTACTTGTTACCCCTCTCAGCAGATGACTTTCACTGTAGAACATTGTATTGAAATGTAGATATAAGCCTATGAAAGACCAAAGAGCTTTAGATTTAGAACAACAGTGTTTACATGGTATATCCAGAAATGTACTATTATGAAAGCAGTGTTTGCCATTTGATGCAAATGCTTCATTCTGACATGTGTTTATGGCATTTTGAATGCAGTGTTACATTTTGAAGGAGATGTGAGGCGTTTTGAATTTTGTGTGTGCAGTTTTGGGAATTATGTGTAGAGTTTTGAAAAAAAGGAGACAGTTTAGAAAACTTGTGTAAGCAGTTGGAAAAAATAGTAAATAAATACAAAACTCTGAGAGGCATCAAACAGGCCCTGATCTGTTTCATATCAGCTACTGGCATTCATATGGGCATATGGGCAATTTGAATGATGCAATTTGAATGATGAGAATTGAATGCTGATGAACCACTGATGTTAAGAGCTGCATTATCTACAGAAGAACATGGGTCATGAAGTGTCCTCGCTCACCCTCTTCATATAGTCGGCTAGACTACGTGCGTTCCACCCCATCACCTCTGACCTGGAGGGAACACTGTCAAAACTCATCGTCTTCTTCTGTGCAAAGCTTTCCAAAGTTTTGTCTTAGTAAGCCTTGAGTCCAAGGCTCTTCTAGATCCAAGGATCTTCTTCTAGATCCAAGGCTCTTCTTCTAGATCCAAGGCTCTTCTTCTAGATCCAAGGCTCTTCTTCTAGATCCAAGGCTCTTCTTCTAGATCCAAGGATCTTCTTCTAGATCCAATGATCTTCTTCTAGATCCAAGGCTCTTCTTTTAGATCCAAGGCTCTTCTTCTAGATCCAAGGCTCTTCTGTTGGTAAAGTCCAAGGCTCTTGTCTTAGTAGGTCCAATGTTTTTGTCTTGGTATGGTCCACGGTTTTTAGTAAAGTCCAAGGTTTTTCTCAAGTGTGAGTAAGGTCCCGGGCTTTGGCTTTCCTCATAGACAATTCACACAAGGGAATCAGATCCACACTCCAGGAAACCTCAGTGAATGTAGACAGGAGATAACAGTAAGTCTCCTGTTAGTCTCGTGATGGGCATTAGCTGCTACACAATGCTCATCCTTTTAGCCATATATGTGGAGAGATAAATACTTAGCATTAGTTTAATCGTGATGGTGCTGTTTCTACAGGCCTCCCTGATGTCTCTGTAACTGTGAGGAGGCAGGACTTCAGTTTGTCACCCACTGCCTTTCCTGTCACAGGCAGCCAAAAGAGGAAGTATTGTAGGCCACAGAGGATGTAAAGAAGAGAAGAAAGAGGTTTGTCCCAAATGGCCCACTATCAGCCCTGGACCAAAGTAGTTTCCTATATAGCAAATAGGGTGCCATTTGGGACGCAAACCTAGAGCTAGCCTGCTTCACTGTGTAGGCCTGTAGACACGCCATCTCTATACTTAGCCACTCAACATCAGCTTCTAAATGTATCTTGACCCATGTGACTTTAAATGTTATATCAATATGCCTTAAATCAGGCCTGTACTAAGGTCATTGTATTTGACACTGATCTGGTCCTTTATTGTATGGTCGGTCCTCTCTCTCTGCATCAGATCGGCTGCTATGTGTCGATCGAACATTACATTTCAGACTGATATGTGTTTTCAAACACAGACACCTAGCTACAGTTGCTAGTCTCACTCTTATTGGACCCTCCTCTTGTAAGATTGTTTAGGACAGAAAGACAGTTTGCGCCTCCTTTACTGTATAGTAGGTTGAGTTTAATATCTGCCTAGCAACAGTTATTATTAGATGATATGTGATTGTGTCCTGAGTCTACGGCTGCGTTTAGACAGGCAGCCCAATTCTGATCATTGTTTCACTAATCCCTTTTAACCAATCAGATCAGCTCTGAAAAATATGTGAAAAGATCTGATGTGATTGGTCAAAATGTATTTTTTATTTTTTTATTTCACCTTTATTTAACCAGGTAGGCTAGTTGAGAACAATTTCTCATTTACAATTGCGACTTGGCCAAGATAAAGCAAAGCAGTTCGACACACACAACAACACAGAGTTACACATGGAATAAAACAAACATACAGTCAATAATACAGTAGAAAAATAAGTCTATATACTATGTGAGCAAATGAGGTGAGATAAGGGAGGTAAAGGCAAAAAAAGGCCATGGTGGCAAAGTAAATACAATATAGCAAGTAAAACACTAGAGAAAATAGATAGAAAATACCAATTAGTGGGAAAAAGATGAGAATTGGGCTGCCTGTCTAAACGCAGCCTATGTCTAATTTAGGCTGCTGCCTGTGTTCGATGTCTTATTCAGCCTGTTTGATTTGATTTGATATGCCTGTATTTGAAACCCAAACACACAAAAATAGAATGAAAATTGTATGTAGCTCTAAACCTCACAGGACGTTTTTCACACTCCAATATGGTGGCCAAACGGTCCACTTGGATCATGGCATTTCAATTGGAATATCTAGTTTACTGCATTTCCATGAACATGACCCAGGCCTGCAGACTGTTGTGATTGCACAGATAGCCAGCCCACCATCCAACTCACTACTGAATCTGGTATCTCACACCAAGGTGAGAGAGGAGGGTAGAGGGGAGGTGGTGGGGATAGAGGAGGGAAGGCTGATCAGGGCGGTCTGGGTATGAAGACAGCCATACCCCTGGGGGGTCCTAACAAAGCCTGTCCTCCAGCTTTCAGTCTCCATCATATTGAGAGACATCCCTTCATACTGAGGTTGCAGCTGAATGGCACACATTACCTGTACCGTGAACTGCATTCAACCAGGGCCTGGATCTGGCTAAAAGTAGTGCACTGTATAGGAAATAAGGTTTGTGAAACCTAAGTAAGTTGAAAACAACGGATAGCCTCTAGAGAACAGTGTTCCAGTGTGTTGGTTGGTTGAGCCCCAAGGCCTCTAGAGAACAGTGTTCCAGTGTGTTGATTGGTTGAGCCCCAGGGCCTCTAGAGAACAGTGTTCCAGTGTGTTGGTTGAGCCCCAAGGCCTCTAGAGAACATTGTTCCAGGGTGTTGGTTGAGCCCCAAGGCCTCTAGAGAACAGTGTTCCAGTGTGTTGTTTGAGCCCCAGGGCCTCTAGAGAACAGTGTTCCAGTGTGTTGGTTGAGACCCAGGGCCTCTAGAGATCAGTGTTCCAGTGTGTTGTTTGAGCCCCAGGGCCTCTAGAGAACAGTGTTCCAGTGTGTTGGTTGAGACCCAGGGCCTCTAGAGAACTATATTGGGTTCTGATCTACAGGCCCACAATACACATTCAATTATGATGTGTAGCCTAAACGTGCAGCCATTTCTACATCTGAAATGGGCCCTTGCATGGATACATATCCCTAACAACACGATATGGTTGTTGGCTCAACAATTAAATGTATGCATTTAAGTCAGGTCTTTAACCTGGATAGACACAGATATACTGTATTGTGTATGAACATAGCCTGTATTCCAATACAAAATGTATAGTAGGCTACAGTTTGTATTGTTCCTACAGGGATACACTTGGTTGGCACTTCTGGGTAGGCCAATTCTCTATACCAACTTAGATGTCATAATATATTTATTTAGAAATAATAGATAGTATTTACAGTGCATTCGGAAAGTATTCAGACCCCTTGACTTTCTCCACATTTTGTTATGTTACAGCCGTGCTCTAAAATTTATTCAATCGTTTTTCCCCTCATCAACGAACACACAATACCTCATAATGACAAATCAAAAACAGTTTTTTAGAAATCTTATTTCCATTAGTATTCAGACCCTTTGCTATGAGACTCAAAATTGAGCTCAGGTGGATCCTGTTTCCATTGATCATCCTTGAGATGTTTCTACAACTTGATTGGAGTCCACCTGTGGTAAATTCAATTGATTTGACATGATTTGGAAAGGCACACACCTGTCTATATAATGTCCCACAGTTGACAGTGCACGTCAGAGCAAAAACCAAGCCATGAGGTCGAAGGAATTGATCAAGTGGCCAGACAGAAGCCACTACTCAGTAAAAGGCACATGACAGCCCGCTTGGAGTTTGCCAAAATCTATCTAAAGGACTCTCAGACCATCTGATGAAACCAATATTTAACTATCTTTGGCCTGGAGGAAACCTGGCACCTTCCCTACAGTGAAGCATGGTGGTGGCAGCATCATGCTGTGGGGATGTTTTTCAGCCTGGAGGAAACCTGGCACCTTCCCTACAGTGAAGCATGTTGGTGGCAGCATCATGCTGTGGGGATGTTTTTCAGTTTTTCACTACATTCCTAAATAAAATGATGTACTTTTTACTCATTTTTACTCTCTACATGTTCTGACACCCAAAAGTACTTGTTACATTTTGACAGGAAAATGGTCCAATTCACGCACTTATCTAGAAAACATCGCTGGTCATCCCTACTGCCTCTGATCTGTTAGACTCATTAAACACAAATGCTTTGTTTGTAAATTATGTGTGAGTGTTGAAGTGTGACCCTGGCTATCCATCAATAAAAATAAAAATACATCTGGCTTGTTTAATAGAAGGAATTTGAAATGATTTATACCTTTACTTTTGATACTTACGTACATTTGAGCAATTTGAGCAAAAAGTATATTTAAAACCAAATACTTTTAGACTTTTACTCAAGTAGTATTTTACTGGGTGACTTTCACTTGAGTCATTTTCTATTAAGGTATCTTTACTTTTGCTCAAGTATGACAGTTGAGTACTTTTTCCACCACTGCTAACTACCAATCTAACAAGAGAAAGACAAATGATGCACTACCACATTTAGAAATTGCACCTGTTGTATTCTACTATTCTAATGCTCAATAGTAAGTTGAGACCCCGACTGAGATTCTCATTTTTTTTAAGTAATAATTGGTTTGGGGCCCCCTAGAGGCCGTGGGCCCTAAGCGACTGCTTATGTCACATATGCCTGGAACCGGCCCTGCGATTAGCAAGCATTAAAACAATACAATAAGATCTGAATAGGTGTTATAGTAACTCCTTATCAATGGCAGTGGCATGTATTCATGGATGCCAAATGAAGCCAGGCTTCCCAAAAAAATGACCAATAAAAAAGAAATAAAAAATGAATCATTCCTCTCTCTCTGTTTCATCATGTTCCTTAAATTCGCAAGAGGCTGAATGTATCTCACCGGAAAAAGCATTCTAGCGAGCGAAACAGTGCCCCTTTGTCTCTGTATGTGTGCCCATCTATCTGATGGCTGTCTGGTTCAAAAGAGTATGACATTGTTGCCGCCCGTAGAATTTGGTGTCACTCCTATCAAATCCCATTGAGAGTATATGTCATTGACAGAAACAACTTGAATTGCTGCATCTTGTTGTGTTGTTGTCATCCGGTGGCTAGCTAGCTAGCTAAAATTGTCCCTTTCCTAAATTAGCCATGGATGGAGATAGAGATTTGAACTTGTGGTTTAACTAAATTCTCCTTACTGGTCAATGATTGTAATGCTGATTCTGATCCAACCATTAATTCATACATTGTTGTGCCCCTGGCCTGGGAGGATGGAAGTTCAACATGTAGCTAGATGTTGAAGGCTAATGTTAAAGAGCTGACGTTGCCCATGAATGGAAGTTAGGCTAGCAAACAACCATTTTAGCAAGGTAGCCTAGGACAACAATAAATAAAAGCCTGTCCTGTATGACAGAGTGATAGACTGTTTCATCAACATGGAAGAGAGGAGGATTGCATTCTTGACAAGTAGGGTGAGTCAACATGCTTTTTCTACTTGCACGAATGCGCACACATGCACACACACACGCAAACAGAATGTCATGTATTGTCATGTTGTGTCTTTCTGTCCTTTCCTTTCACCCTGTCTCCCTCTGCTGGTCGTATTAGGTTACCTTTTCTCCCCCGCTTTCCCCCAGCTGTTCCTTGTCTCCTCTTGACTACCTCGTCACCCCTTCTCCCACCTGTTCCCCTTTTCCCTCTGATTAGTCCCCTATATCTCTCTCTGTTTTTGTTCCTGTCCTTGTCGGATTCTTGTTTGTTGTGTTTCATGCCTGAACCAGACTATCGTCATGTTTGCTGTAACCTTGTCCTGTCCTGTCGGAATCTGCCGGTCTGTCTGAACCTACCTATGTTTGGTTATTAAAGAAGCTCTGTTAAGTTAATTCGCTTTTGGGTCCTCATTCACTCACCGTGACAGAAGAATCCGACCAAGAATGGACCCAGCGACTTCGGATCCTCTCCACTCAGCCGTCGAGATCCAGGGAGCGATGCTAGGCAGACACGAGCAGGAATTGTCTGCTGCTCGACATGCCGTTGAGACCCTGGCCACCCAAGTCTCCAACCTCACAGAACAGGTTCACCATCTCCGCCTCGATCCACCGGCCACTTCCAGGGCTTTCGAATCTCCGGAGCCCAGAATCAATAACCCGCCGTGTTACTCTGGGGAGCCCACTGAATGCCGCTCGTTCCTCACCCAGTGTGATATTGTGTTTTCTCTCCAGCCCAACACTTACGCCAGGAGCACTGCTCGTGTCGCCTACGTCATATCTCTCCTTACTGGACGGGCTCGTGAGTGGGGCACGGCAATCTGGGAGGCAAGGGCTGAGTGTACTAACCAGTATCAGGACTTTAAGGAGGAGATGATACGGGTTTTTGATCGATCTGTTTTTGGGGAGGAGGCTTCCAGGGCCCTGTCTTCCCTATGTCAAGGCAATCGATCCATAACTGACTACTCTATTGAGTTTCGCACTCTTGCTGCCTCCAGTGGCTGGAACGAGCCGGCCTTGCTCGCTCGTCTTCTGGAGGGTCTCCGCGCAGAGGTAAAGGATGAGATTCTCTCCCGGGAGGTTCCTTCCAGCGTGGATTCCTTGATTGAACTCGCTATTCGCATTGAGCGACGGGTTGATCTTCGTCACCGAGCTCGTGGAAAGGAGCTCGCGCTCTCCGTTGCCCCCCTCTCCGCATCACTACCATCTTCCTCTGCCGGCTCGGGAGCTGAGCCTATGCAGCTGGGAGGTATCCGCATCTCGACTAAGGAGAGGGAACGGAGAATCACCAACCGCCTCTGTCTCTATTGCGGTTCTGCTGGTCATTTTGTCACTTCATGTCCAGTAAAAGCCAGAGCTCATCAGTAAGCGGAGGGCTACTGGTGAGCGCTACTACTCCTGTCTCTCCTTCAAGATCCTGCACTACCTTGTCGGTCCATCTACGCTGGACCGGTTCGTCAGCTTCCTGCAGTGCCTTAATAGACTCTGGGGCGGAGGGCTGTTTTATGGACGAGACCTGGGCTCGGGAACATGACATTCCTCTCAGACAGTTAAGGGAGTCCACGGCCTTGTTCGCCCTGGATGGTAGTCCTCTCCCCAGGATTCAGCGTGAGACGCTACCTTTAACCCTCACTGTTTCTGGTAATCATAGCGAAACCATTTCTTTTTTAATTTTTCGTTCACCTTTTACACCTGTTGTTTTGGGCCATCCCTGGCTAGTTTGTCATAATCCTTCCATTAATTGGTCTAGTAATTCTATCCTCTCCTGGAACGTCTCTTGTCATGTGAAATGTTTAATGTCTGCTATCCCTCCTGTTTCCTCTGTCTCTTCTTCACAGGAGGAGCCTGGTGATTTGACAGGGGTGCCGGAGGAATATCACGATCTGCGCACGGTGTTCAGTCGGTCCAGGGCCACCTCTCTTCCTCCACACCGGTCGTATGATTGTAGTATTGATCTCCTTCCGGGAACCACTCCCCCCCGGGGTAGACTATACTCTCTGTCGGCTCCCGAACGTAAGGCTCTCGAGGATTATTTGTCTGTAGCTCTTGACGCCGGTACCATAGTCCCCTCCTCCTCTCCCGCCGGAGCGGGGGTTTTTTTTGTCAAGAAGAAGGACGGGTCTCTGCGCCCCTGCATAGATTATCGAGGGCTGAATGACATAACAGTGAAGAATCGTTATCCGCTTCCTCTTATGTCTTCAGCCTTCGAGATCCTGCAGGGAGCCAGGTTTTTCACTAAGTTGGACCTTCGTAACGCTTACCATCTCGTGCGCATCAGGGAGGGGGACGAGTGGAAGACGGCGTTTAACACTCCGTTAGGGCACTTTGAATACCGGGTTCTTCCTTTCGGTCTCGCTAACGCTCCAGCTGTCTTTCAGGCATTAGTCAATGATGTCCTGAGAGACATGCTGAACATCTTTGTTTTCGTTTACCTTGACGATATCCTGATTTTTTCACCGTCACTCCAGATTCATGTTCAGCACGTTCGACGTGTCCTCCAGCGCCTTTTAGAGAATTGTCTTTTTGTGAAGGCTGAGAAGTGCACTTTTCATGCCTCCTCCGTCACATTTCTCGGTTCTGTTATTTCCGCTGAAGGCATTAAGATGGATCCCGCTAAGGTCCAAGCTGTCATTGATTGGCCCGCCCCTAAGTCACGCATCGAGCTGCAGCGCTTTCTCGGCTTCGCGAACTTCTATCGTCGTTTCATCCGTAATTTCGGTCAGGTGGCAGCTCCTCTCACAGCCCTTACTTCTGTCAAGACGTGCTTTAAGTGGTCCGTTTCCGCCCAGGGAGCTTTTGATCTCCTCAAGAATCGTTTTACATCCGCTCCTATCCTTGTTACACCTGACGTCTCTAGACAGTTCGTTGTCGAGGTTGACGCGTCAGAGGTGGGCGTGGGAGCCATTCTTTCTCAGCGCTCCCTCTCTGACGACAAGGTCCACCCATGCGCGTATTTTTCTCATCGCCTGTCGCCGTCGGAACGTAACTATGATGTGGGAAACCGCGAACTGCTCGCCATCCGGTTAGCCCTAGGCGAATGGCGACAGTGGTTGGAGGGCGCGACCGTTCCTTTTGTCGTTTGGACTGACCATAGGAACCTTGAGTACATCCGTTCTGCCAAACGACTTAATGCGCGTCAGGCGCGTTGGGCGCTGTTTTTCGCTCGTTTCGAGTTCGTGATTTCTTATCGTCCGGGCTCTAAGAACACCAAGCCTGATGCTTTATCTCGTCTCTTCAGTTCTTCAGTAGCCTCCACTGACCCCGAGGGGATTCTCCCTGAGGGGCGTGTTGTCGGGTTGACTGTCTGGGGAATTGAGAGGCAGGTAAAGCAAGCGCTCACTCACACTCCGTCGCCGCGCGCTTGTCCTAGGAACCTTCTTTTCGTTCCCGTTCCTACTCGTCTGGCCGTTCTTCAGTGGGCTCACTCTGCCAAGTTAGCCGGCCACCCTGGCGTTCGGGGTACGCTTGCTTCCATTCGCCAGCGTTTTTGGTGGCCCACCCGGGAGCATGACACGCGTCGTTTCGTGGCTGCTTGTTCGGTCTGCGCGCAGACTAAGTCCGGTAACTCTCCTCCTGCCGGCCGTCTCAGGCCGCTTCCCATTCCCTCTCGACCGTGGTCTCACATCGCCTTAGATTTTGTCACCGGACTGCCTTCGTCAGCGGGGAAGACTGTTATTCTTACGGTTGTCGATAGGTTCTCTAAGGCGGCTCATTTCATTCCCCTTGCTAAGCTTCCTTCTGCTAAAGAGACGGCACAAATCATCATCGAGAATGTTTTCAGAATTCATGGCCTTCCGTCAGACGTCGTTTCGGACAGAGGTCCGCAATTCACGTCTCAATTTTGGAGGGAGTTTTGCGGTTTGATTGGGGCTTCCGTCAGTCTCTCTTCCGGCTTTCACCCCCAGTCTAACGGTCAAGCAGAACGGGCCAATCAGACTATTGGTCGCATCTTACGCAGTCTTTCTTTTCGCAACCCTGCGTCTTGGTCAGAACAGCTCCCCTGGGCAGAATACGCCCACAACTCGCTTCCTTCGTCTGCGACCGGGCTATCTCCTTTTCAGAGTAGCCTCGGGTACCAGCCTCCGCTGTTCTCATCTCAGTTCGCCGAGTCCAGCGTCCCCTCCGCTCAGGCTTTTGTCCAACGTTGCGAGCGCACCTGGAAGAGGGTCAGGTCTGCACTTTGCCGTTATAGGACGCAGACTGTGAGGGCTGCTAATAAGCGTAGAACTAAGAGTCCTAGATATTGTCGCGGTCAGAGAGTTTGGCTCTCCACTCAGAACCTTCCCCTTAAGACGGCTTCTCGCAAGTTGACCCCGCGGTTCATTGGTCCGTTCCGTATTTCTCGGGTCATTAATCCTGTCGCAGTTCGACTTCTTCTTCCGCGATACCTTCGTCGCGTCCACCCGGTCTTCCATGTCTCCTGTATCAAGCCCGTTCTTCGCGCCCCCGCTCGTCTTCCCCCCCCCCCCATCCTTGTCGAGGGCGCACCCATCTACAGGGTCCGCAGGATTTTGGACATGCGTCCTCGGGGCCGTGGTCACCAGTACCTCGTAGATTGGGAGGGGTACGGTCCTGAGGAGAGGAGTTGGGTTCCCTCTCGGGACGTGCTGGACCGTGCGCTGATCGAGGATTTCCTCCGTTGCCGCCAGGTTTCCTCCTCGAGTGCGCCAGGAGGCGCTCGGTGAGTGGGGGGGTACTGTCATGTATTGTCATGTTGTGTCTTTCTGTCCTTTCCTTTCACCCTGTCTCCCTCTGCTGGTCGTATTAGGTTACCTTTTCTCCCCCGCTTTCCCCCAGCTGTTCCTTGTCTCCTCTTGACTACCTCGTCACCCCTTCTCCCACCTGTTCCCCTTTTCCCTCTGATTAGTCCCCTATATCTCTCTCTGTTTTTGTTCCTGTCCTTGTCGGATTCTTGTTTGTTGTGTTTCATGCCTGAACCAGACTATCGTCATGTTTGCTGTAACCTTGTCCTGTCCTGTCGGAATCTGCCGGTCTGTCTGAACCTACCTATGTTTGGTTATTAAAGAAGCTCTGTTAAGTTAATTCGCTTTTGGGTCCTCATTCACTCACCGTGACACAGAAATCAGAACCATGAACATCCACATCATAGTTATCTTATGTTGATTGGACTAAATTGCTTTTTTGTTGAAATGTTGAAGTTGAAATGATACTGGAATAGTGGAGGCAGCTCCTGTTTTCTTTGCAACTTGAGGTAACTCTCCGTGGATCTAAATCAGTAGTTGTTTAGTGGTCCAAACATGTCAAAAACATGACCTTGTTTGACCATGCAGTATGTAGGTCATGTAACTGTTTGTTACAAGCAGTATGTTTTGTGGACTTCACTAGGCAAGTCAGTTAAGAACACATTCTTATTTAACTAGGCAAGTCAGTTAAGAACACATTCTTATTTAACTAGGCAAGTCAGTTAAGATCACATTCTTATTTAACTAGGCAAGTCAGTTAAGAACACATTCTTATTTAACTAGGCAAGTCAGTTAAGAACACATTCTTATTTAACTAGGCAAGTCAGTTAAGAACACATTCTTATTTAACTAGGCAAGTCAGTTAAGATCACATTCTTATTTAACTAGGCAAGTCAGTTAAGAACACATTCTTATTTAACTAGGCAAGTTAGTTAAGAACACATTCTTATTTAACTAGGCAAGTCAGTTAAGAACACATTCTTAGTTAACTAGGCAAGTCAGTTAAGAACACATTCTTATTTACTTTTATTTAACTAGGCAAGTCAGTTAAGAACACATTTTATTGACATTGACGGCCAATTGTGCACCACCCTATGGGACTCCCAATCACAGCCACTTGTAATACAGCCTGGAATCAAACCAGGGTCTGTAGTGATGCCTTTAGCACTGAGATACAGTGTCTTAGACCGCTGCACCACTCAGCAGCCCCTTGGGAACATCCATATTGTGGGTGTTTGTTTACAAAGAAGTATACGGGCAATACATTTTATCTCTAATTATTAGACCAAGTTTTTTACCTGGTTTTTAATACTACAGGGATATCAGGCTTGTAGTTGTATTAATTATGATTCATGACTTGTCTGAACTATAGGTGTGAATGTGCTGATTTAACTTCTGTCTCCCTCTACTGGGCCAAACTGCTTGCAAACACCCACTATTGCCATGATCATGCCATCCACTCAAGAATCATGTATTATTTGATAATTAAATGTATTGTATTGGTAGTGTAATGTGGTATATTGTTATATTCTCAGTTTGGACTGTCCAGACTCCCTTTCAGACTACTGTCTTATTCTCATTCATCGTCAGAGAAAGTCACACCCAAATCAGTCGTTTTGTATTACACCATTTTGTCTTTATTTCATAAAGAAAAGTATAAAGTGAAATATGAAAACACCTTAATAATCCCCCCACCTTCCTCTCTTAGCCTGGATGCCTGACTTGGTTTGGTGTTCAACAACAAAACTGACTGATTAAGAAACAAACCCCTAGCCCTTAGCCCCTACCCTTGGTACTTCTGAATGGTTTGGATGGGTATACGTTAGGAAATAAGGGCTGGGGAGTAAGGTGGTTAGAGGCTGGGGTGTAGGAGCTAGGGCGTAGGGTGGTTAGAGGCTAGGGTGTAGGAGCTAGGGCGTAGGGTGGTTAGAGGCTAGGGAGTAAGGGAGTAAAGGCTAGGGTGTAGGGGCTAGGGAGTAAGGGGGTTAGAGGCTAGGGAGTAAAGGAGTAAAGGCTAGGGTGTAGAGGCTAGGGAGTAAAGGAGTAAAGGCTAGGGTGTAGAGGCTAGGGAGTAAAGGAGTAAAGGCTAGGGTGTAAAGGCTAGGGAGTAAAGGAGTAAAGGCTAGGGTGTAGAGGCTAGGGAGTAAAGGAGTAAAGGCTAGGGTGTAGAGGCTAGGGAGTAAAGGAGTAAAGGCTAGAGGGTAGAGGGTTTCTGGCCCAATACGTGTTATTTAAAACAGAACCATCCTGGTATCCATGTTACAACTCTATTCTCCTAATGAAAGATAGAGCCCTGTGAAGATGGCATGCTGTGTCTCAAATGGCACCATATTCCCTATATAGTGGACCAGGTCAAAAGTATTGCACTATATAGGGAATAAGGTGCCATTTGGAATACATCCCATGTACCCTCCTCCACTACTGCATCTCCTGGGGCCCTACAGCACCCTGTTATACAACACAACGTGACTTAAAGTAGAATACTGACAGACAGACAAAACAAAGTGATTTTGTTGGTGGCATCTCTGTCTCCTCTCCTGTTTCCCTCTCCTCCTCTTCTCCTCTTCTTCACCAAGTCACATCAAGGCGTGGCATCCCCTTTCCTTTCCTGTTCAATGGCTGAAACAGAAGACAGGAAGACACATACATACTGTATACATGTGGTTGAGATGTTGGCGAGGGAGAATGTGAATTGGGCTCCGGTCGTGTGTGGTTGTGTTGCAGAGACGATACAGAGTGCGACCCAAATGGTACCCTATGCACTACTTTGACCTGGGCCTATAGGGAGAGAGTGATTCTGATGATTCAGTGATTTGTAGTAGAGAAGTGTTTGTATACTGCAGAGCTAGAGGAAGGTTGACAGCAGTAGAACTGACAACACCTATAGCTGCTAAAATGACTGCAGGGGAGGGGGGGGGGGGGGGGGGGGTATGAGAGAGAGGGGGAGGGGGGTAGAGAGTAAGGGGGAGAGAACGAGAGAGAGAGAGGGGGGGGGAGTAGGAAAGGAAGAGCACTGCAGAGGCAGAATGAACACTTCCCTTACCACACCCTTAAAACACACACGCATACAGTACACACACACACCACACTGCCATGATCACTCACTCTCTTTGGTTGGCAGGGGGTTCTTCTCTTTCGTCTCAGTCTTCTTCAGTTTGGTCTTGTCGAAACAGGCAATCTCTGTCAGGTCAGGTTTGTCAGACATTGTTGCTGTGAAAGAGAGAGATGGAGCAGGGAGAGAGATGGAGCAGGGGGAGAGAGATGGAGCAGGGAGAGAGAGATGGAGCAGGGAGAGAGAGATGGAGCAGGAAGAGAGAGATGGAGCAGGGAGAGAGATGGAGCAGGGGGAGAGAGATGGAGCAGGGAGAGAGAGATGGAGCAGGGGGAGAGAGATGGAGCAGGGAGAGAGAGATGGAGCAGGGAGAGAGATGGAGCAGGGAGAGAGATGGAGCAGGGAGAGAGAGATGGAGCAAGGGGAGAGAGATGGAGCAGGGAGAGAGAGATGGAGCAGGGAGAGAGAAATGGAGCAGGGAGAGAGAGATGGAGCAGGGAGAGAGAGATGGCGCAGGGAGAGAGATGGAGCAGGGAGAGAGAGATGGAGCAGGGAGAGAGATGGAGCAGGGGGAGAGAGATGGAGCAGGGAGAGAGAGATGGAGCAGGGAGAGAGATGGAGCAGGGAGAGAGAGATGGAGCAAGGGGAGAGAGATGGAGCAGGGAGAGAGAGATGGAGCAAGGGGAGAGAGATGGAGCAGGGAGAGAGAGATGGAGCAGGAAGAGGGAGCAGGGAGCAGGGAGAGAGATGGAGCAGGGAGAGAGAGATGGAGCAGGGAGAGAGATGGAAAGAGAAAGTGAGGAAATGAGGGAGGGAGAGAAAAGGAGAGAGAGGAAGAGAGGGGGAGAGAGAGACAGAGAGAAATCCTTGTGTCAGTTATTTGACCTTGGCTGACAAAAGAGCTACACACAAGGCAGAATCTTGACAAGGCAGAATCATTTCTGTTCATGAGTATGCCATCGTGTTGATGACTAATATGTGAATTTTGCCAATCTAGTTCCTAATAGATATAGGGAGTGTGTCCACCATGAGATGTGCTACACACACACGCACGCGAGCTGCAGCCGCCCCCACGTGTTCGGTTCCATCATGCCAGCTTTCCACATGCCTACACACATGCTATCTAGCATGACACCATCTGTGTGAGGCTGGTCTCTTTGTTCTCTCCCTCTGCAGTCTCTCTCTCTCTCTCTCTCTCTCTCTCTCTCTCTCTCTCTCTCTCTCTCTCTCTCTCTCTCTCTCTCTCTCTCTCTCTCTCTCTCTCTCTCTCTCTCTCTCTCTCTCTCTCTCTCTCTCCTTGCCGTCTTTTCTCCTCCTGAGTCTCAACGCTGTTCCACAATGTTAACCTCTGCCACAGTCCTACCCCTGCCACAGTCCTACCTAAGCCCCAGCCCCAGCCCCAGCCCTATGTCAGCCCCAGCCCTACCTCAGCCCAAGCCCTAACCCAGCCCTACGTCAGCCCCAGTCCAGCCCTACCTCAGCCACAGCCCTACCTCAGCCCAAGCCCTACCCCAGCCCTACCTCAGCTCCAGCCCTACCTCAGCCCCAGCCCCAGCCCTACGTCAGCCCCAGTCCAGCCCTACCTCAGCCCCAGCCCTACCTCAGCCCAAGCCCTACCCCAGCCCTACGTCAACCCCAGTCCAGCCCTACCTCAGCCACAGCCCTACCTCAGCCCAAGCCCTACCCCAGCACTACATCAGCCCCAGTCCAGCCCTACCTCAGCCCCAGCCCTACCTCAGCACTACATCAGCCCCAGTCCAGCCCTACCTCAGCCCCAGCCCTACCTCAGCCAAAGCCCTACCCCAGCCCTACGTCAGCCCCAGTCCAGCCCTACCTCAGCTCCAGCCCCACCGGAGCGTCAGCCCTACCTCAGCCCTACCTCATCTATCTATTCCTCCATCTTTCAATTAATTTGTTCTTTCCACCCTTCCATGAGATCAGTACACTCCAGTCTTCAGTGTACAGCCACACCTCAGATCCTTTGTTTCAGTACACAGAAACAAAGCTAAATAAATAAAGATGGTGAGAGATAGAGAGGAACGAGAGAGAGGAGAGAGACCAAGGCTTACCTTTGTTACACACAGTAGTGTGCTCTAATCCGCCGGGGCAGGGATGGAAAGAGATGGAGGTAGACAAGGCTGCGAGTGTCTTCGGGTGTCTGCACATCTAGGTCTGCACAAGGGTGTGGGTTTAAGACAGAATAAGGGAGGAAGGAGGACGGAAGAGGGAAGGAGGGAGAAACTAAGAGAGGGAGGGGTAGAGAGGAGGCACTAAAAGATTGGTAGGGAGCAAAAAGAGAGAGCGAGAGGGAGAGACGATAAGTCTGCCGTCTCCTTTCTCTTTCTTCATTTAGTTAATATTCATGTTCTCCAGGGAAGACATTGGTGGAAGAGCCAACCAATAGCAAGCTGCTGTGCTGTGCTATTCATTAAGATAATGCATCATACACTATTTAATCAACGCACTGAGGTGATTTTGGGGAATTGGCATTCTGAGGACAGGGACAGATGACGTAACACTTGAATGTCTAAAAATACCATTATTTATTTATTTTTCATAACAATATAGTAAAATAATTATATTGGTTTTTATGATACATATTTTCATTTTCTAAATACTGTAATTTGTCTGTACAGTATATAGTTCTGATATTTTTCCATCTTTTTAATGTTTTTGTTCCAAATGGCATCTTATTCCCTTTATACCAGGGCCAATGGTGCTTTGGTAAAAAAGTAGTGCACTATATATTGAATAGTACATACAGTGGCTTGCGAAAGTTTTCACCCCCCTTGGCATTTTTCCAATTTTATTGCCTTACAACCTGAAATAAAAAAACTATGTGGGGGGATTTGTATCATTTGATTTACACAACATGTCTACCACTTTGAAGGTGCTAAATATTTGATGGAGAAACAAACAAGAAATAAGAAAAAAAAACAGAAAACTTGAGTGCAAAACTATTCACCCCACAAAGTCAATACTTTGTAGAGCCACCTTTTGCAGCAATTACAGCTGCAAGTCTCTTGGGGTATGTATCTATAAGCTTGGCACATCTAGCCACTGGGATTTTTGCCCATTCTTCAAGGCTAAACTTCTCCAGCTCCTTTAAAATGGATGTGTTCCGCTGGTGTACAGCAATCTTTAAGTCATACCACAGATTCTCAATTGGATTGAGGTCTGGGCTTTGGCTAGGCCATTCCAAGACATTTAAATGTTTCCCCTTGTACCACTCACGCGTTGCTTTAGAGGTATGCTTAGGGTCATTGTCCTGCTGGAAGGTGAACCGAAGGTCCTAGTTTCAAATCTCTGGAAGACTGAAACAGGTTTCCCTCAAGAATTTCTCTGTATTTAGCGCCATCCATCATTCCTCCAATTCTGTCCAGTTTCCCAGTCCCTGCCGATGAAAACATCCCCACAGCATGATGCTGCCAACACCATGCGTCACTGTGGGGATGGTGTTCTCGGGATGATGAGAGGTGTTGGATTTGCACCAGACATAGTGTTTTCCTTGATGGCCAAAAAGCTCAATTTTAGTCTCATCTGACCAGAGTTCCTTCTTCCATATGTTTGGGGAGTCTCCCACATTCCTTTTGGCAAACACCAAACGTGTTTTCTTATTTCTTATATACTGTCTAGTGAGTGTCTATATGCTGTGTATATACTGTCTAGTGAATGTGTACATGGTGTGTATATACTGTCTAGTGAGTGTCTATATGGTGTGTATATACTGTCTAGTGAGTGTCTATATGGTGTGTATATACTGTCTAGTGAGTGTGTATATTCTGTCTAGTGAGTGTGTATATGGTGTGTATATACTGTCTAGTGAGTGTGTATATGGTGTGTATATAATGTCTAGTGAGTGTGTATATGGAGTGTATATACTGTGTCATGACATTGGCCTGGGGGGTAGGTTCATGACAGTTATAAATACCTCTTCCCCCATTTTTCCTCTCTCTACACTACTGATGTTACATTTGAAAAACCCTTGGTTAACTTAGAGATTCTGGGAACATCAGAAGGTGATGGGAAATGAACTATATTCTGGTAATCCGACCAATTGAACATATGCGGTGGTACTTAATGAATATGATGTCAGTTCGGTTGTCATCTGAGACATTCTCATCAATGATAAGATGACATAAACTCTACAGTGGAAAGTCTACACATCAGAGTTATCAGATTCACATGGAATTGTTGTTCAATTTAAATGTTTGAATATGAAATTATTTGTGATTGGATGAAATGTGATTTCAGCTTCTAGACAGTATATACACACCATATACACACTCACTAGACAGTATATACACACTCACTAGACAGTATATATACACTCACTAGACAGTATATACACACCATATACACACTCGCTAGACAATATATACACACTCGCTAGACAGTATATACACAATCACTAGACAGTATATACACACCATATACACACTCACTAGACAGTATATACACACTCACTAGACAGTATATACCCACCATATACACACTCACTAGACATTATATACACACTCACTAGACAGAATATACACACTCACTAGACAGTATCTACACACCATATAGACACTCACCAGACAGTATATACACACCATATTCACACTCACTAGACAGTTGTCGTGTCTTTAGCTATGCCGGATTAAGAGATATCAGTTTGTCCTCTGACAAATCAACTGTAAATGTCGGTGTTCCTCAAGGTTCCGTTTAAGGACCACTATTATTTTCACTATATATTTTACCTCTTGGGGATGTCATTCGAAAACATAATGTTAACTTTCACTGCTATGCGGATGACACACAGCTGTACATTTCAATGAAACATGGTGAAGCCCCAAAATTGCCCTCGCTAGAAGCATGTGTTTCAGACATAAGGAAGTGGATGGCTGCAAACTTTCTACTTTTAAACTCGGACAAAACAAAACCTGTTCTAGGTCCCAAGAAACAAAGAGATCTTCTGTTGAATCTGACAATTAATCTTAATGGTTGTACAGTCATCTAAAATAAAACTGTGAAGGACCTCGGCGTAACTCTGGACCCTGATCTCTCTTTTGAAGAACATATCAAGACCATTTCAAGGACACCTTTTTTCCATCTACGTAACATTGCAAAAATCAGAAACTTTCTGTCCAAAAATGATACAGAAAAAATAATCCATGCTTTTGTCACTTCTAGGTTAGACTACTGCAATGCTCTACTTTCCGGCTACCCGGATAAAGCACTAAATAAACTTCAGTTAGTGCTAAATACGGCTGCTAGAATCCTGACTAGAACCAAAAAAATTGATCATATTACTCCAGTGCTAGCCTCCCTACACTGGCTTCCTGTCAAAGCAAGGGCTGATTTCAAGGTTTTACTGCTAACCTACAAAGCATTACATGGGCTTGCTCCTACCTATCTCTCTGATTTGGTCCTGCCGTACATACCTACACGTACGCTACGGTCACAAGACGCAGGCCTCCTAATTGTCCCTAGAATTTCTAAGCAAACAGCTGGAGGCAGGGCTTTCTCCTATAGAGCTCCATTTTTATGGAACGGTCTGCCTACCCATGTCAGAGACGCAAACTCCGTCTCAACCTTTAAGTCTTTACTGAAGACTTATCTCTTCAGTGGGTCATATGATTGAGTGTAGTCTGGCCCAGGAGTGGGAAGGTGAACGGAAAGGCTCTGGAGCAACGAACTGCCCTTGCTGTCTCTGCCTGGCCGGTTCCCCTCTTTCCACTGGGATTCTCTGCCTCTAACCCTATTACACTGGCTTACTGGGGCTCTCTCATACCGTCCCTGGGAGGGGTGCGTCACCTGAGTGGGTTGAGTCACTGATGTGATCATCCTGTCTGGGTTGGCGCCCCCCCCCCCCTTGGGTTGTGCAGTGGCAGAGATCTTTGTGGGCTATACTCAGCCTGGTCTCAGGATGGTAATTTGGTGGTTGAAGATATCCCTCTAGTGGTGTGGGGGCTGTGCTTTGGCAAATTGGGTGGGGTTATATCCTTCCTGTTTGGCCCTGTCCGGGGGTGTCCTCGGACGGGGCCACAGTGTCTCCTGACCCCTCCTGTCTCAGCCTCCAGTATTTATGCTGCAGTAGTTTATGTGTCGGGGGGCTAGGGTCAGTTTGTTATATCTGGAGTACTTCTCCTGTCCTATTCGGTGTCCTGTGTGAATTTAAGTGTGCTCTCTCTAATTCTCTCTTTCTCTCTTTCTTTCTCTCTCTCGGAGGACCTGAGCCCTAGGACCATGCCTCAGGTCTACGTGACATGATGACTCCTTGCTGTCCCCAGTCCCCCTGGCCGTGCTGCTGCTACAGTTTCAACTGTTCTGTTCTGTTATTATTATTGGACCATGCTGGTCATTTATGAACATTTGAACATCTTGGCCATGTTCTGTTATAATCTCCACCAGGCACAGCCAGAAGAGGACTGGCCACCCCACATAGCCTGGTTCCTCTCTAGGTTTCTTCCTAGGTTTTGGCCTTTCTAGGGAGTTTTTCCTAGCCACCGTGCTTCTACACCTGCATTGGTTTGCTGTTTGGGGTTTTAGGCTGGGTTTCTGTACAGCACTTTGAGATATCAGCTGATGTACGAAGGGCTATATAAATACATTTGATTTGATTTGATTTGATTTGACATGCTATTCTATAAAATAATTTATCTGTAATTAATGTTACCTGATTGAGCTAATCATGTAAATGTAATTAGCTAGAGAGTCGGGGCACCACGAAATAATATTTATAGAGCTGTTATCTTCCGAATACACTCTTAAAAGACCTAGTAATATTTTACATCAATAGCAGTCGTCACCTTAATTCAGTGTCATCTGAAAGTTGAAAATTCTTGGTAATCTTCACGAGCCCTGGCTAACAACTTGAATCAGCAATACAAAATTGGGTTCAATTATTTATTTACTAAATACCCAGCTAATCACACAGAATTACACATACACATAATTAATCATAACTTGATTACAAATACGTCATAAAGGAAAACGCCCCTAGCGGGCGGGACAGATATGACAGCTTTTTACACAAAATAAAAGTGGCTGGGTTTCAGTGAAAGAGCGGGAAGACTGAGGAACAAAGGGCGAAGCTGTGCTATCGTAAATACACTATTTTATGCATTCTAAATTACCGCCCATTTGGAAAAGGAAAATGCAACAAATATTTACTCTGATCTGCGCTTCGGTAGGTTGGTGGTAGATGGAAGGCCGTGTTGCCCAACCGAGTCCTTTGTCTTTTGAAGAATGTCTCTGGTAAATTGTATACGTTGTAGTAACGTCGTAGCGTGGTAGACGGGCTACTCTGTCTGTTCCTTCCTAACCTGCGTTTGCAGCTGCTGTTGCTAACTCAATGGCTAGGAGGTATCACTTCTGTAGTGAATAAGAGTTCAAAGTTCATACCATTCGCCCAAAGCTCACGCCGATGTTGGCTTCGTTCTGTAGTTATTATCTGAACCATTCTGACATAGGACCGTTGACCACTGAGCAGGGCCCTAACCTTATGAAAACCCAAATCTCACATTTTAGAAGCTAAAATCACATTTCATCCCATCACGAATAATTTCATATTCAAACATTTAAATTGAACAACAATTTCATGTGAATCCGATAACTCTGATGTGAAGACTTTCCATGGTAGAGTTTATGTCATCTTATCATTGATGAGAATGTCTCAGATGACAACCGCACTGACATCATATTCATTAAGTACCACCACATATGTTCAATTGGTCTGATTACCAGAATATAGTTCATTTCCCCCCACAGTCTGATGTTCCCAGAATCTCTACGTCAACCAAGGGGAGTGCAAATGTAACATCAGTAGGGTAGAGAGAGGAAAAAGGGGTGAAGAGGTATTTATGACTGTCATAAACCTACCCCCCAGGCCAATGTCATGATAATACTGCCTAGTGAGTGTGTATATGGTATATGGTGTGTATATACTGTCTAGTGAGTGTGTATATGGTGTGTATATACTGTCCAGTGAGTGTGTATATGGTGTGTATATACTGTCTAGTGAGTGTGTATATGGTGTGTATATACTGTCTAGTGAGTGTGTATATGGTGTGTATATATTGTCTAGTGACTGTGTATATGGTGTATATATACTGTCTAGTGAGTGTCTATATGGTGTGTATATACTGTCTAGTGAGTGTGTATATGGTGTGTATATACTGTCTAGTGAGTGTTTATATGGTGTGTATATACTGCGTAGTGAGTGTGTATATGGTGTGTATATACTGTCTAATGAGTGTGCGTAGGATCAGTGCAAGATAGTCAGTGCAGATAGTCCAGGTACCATTAATTGACTATTTAGCAGTCTGGCTATTTAGCAGTCATATGGCTTGAGGGTAGAAGCTGTCTCGGAGCCTGTTTGTCTGAGAGCCGATGCTGGACGGCAGCAAAGTGAACAGTCTATGGCTGGGTGGCTAGAGTCTTTGCCACTTTTTCGTGCTTTCCTCTGACTGTGTGATCTAGAGATCCTGGTTGGCAGGGAGCTCGGCCCTGATATAGAGTTCCTGGTTGGCAGGGAGCTAGGCCCTGATATAGAGTTCCTGGTTGGCAGGGAGCCCTGCCCCAGTGATGTACTAGGCTGTCTGCATCACCCTCTGTAGCGCTTTCTGATCAAGGACAGTACATTTGCCATACGAAACGGTGATGCAGCCTGTCAAGATGTTCTCGTTGGTGCAACTGTAAAAGAGTTTGAGGAACCCATGCCATGCTTTTCAGCCTCCTGAGGGGTAAGAGACGCTGATCTTGCCCTCTTCACGACTGTGCGGGTGAGTTTGGATCAGTCCTTAGTAATGTAGCCTCCAAGGAACTTGAAGCTCTCGATCCACTCCACAACGGCCCGTCCTTCCTTGGTATGGGGATTTCTCTGACCATAGAGATAGATTAGTGAACATAATTTGATGATATTTACAAACCAGAATTCAGACACCACACGACTGACTCTGAAGATTCATCCAATCATTTCATGAACTCTTCATTTCAACTTGCATTCCATTCCCCAAATTGATGTACTTATACATTCATGTAGGCATACCAACAATTGGAATTGGCATGTAAGTTTACTTCTTATATTGATTGAATTGAAATGGAATTGACCCAAAACCTTGCTTCCCTATGCTGAGAACATTGTGTAGATTGTTTCGAAGTTTATGAAAGCTTTTATGAGTGTGTGTGTCTGTGTGGATGGACAGATGGAAGAGGAAACCGTCTGTGACCTTCACTCTGTGTTCAGTCTCTCTCATTAACCTTTGTGTGATAAATGAAAGCTTCACTACACAAAGGTCAGTCTGACCAATAGAAATGACCTGTCCGAAGGAACCTGCAGCATGTCTTTGGATCATAACAAACGTCTAAACATGTTTAATTAAAGTAGTCTGTTATTTATCTGAACGAACCCAGTGTCTGATTTATGATGCTTCATAGGAGTGGTAAAACAACATGGTCTGTTGCATGTAAAAGGGTGGAATGTCTATGAATGGCCACACTGGGGCAGCAGTGGTTGAAGGTTGAATGTCTGTGAATGGCCACACTGGGGCAGCAGTGGTTGAAGGTGGAATGTCTGTGAATGGCCACACTGGGGCAGCAGTGGTTGAAGGTGGAATGTCTATGAATGGCCATACTGGGGCAGCAGTGGTTGAAGGTGGAATGTCTATGAATGGCCATACTGGGGCAGCAGTTGTTGAAGGTGGAATGTCTATGAATGGCCACACTGGGGCAGCAGTGGTTGAAGGTGGAATGTCTATGAATGGCCATACTGGGGCAGCAGTGGTTGAAGGTGGAATGTCTATGAATGGCCATACTGGGGCAGCAGTTGTTGAAGGTGGAATGTCTATGAATGGCCACACTGGGGCAGCAGTGGTTGAAGGTAAAATGTCTATGAATGGCAACACTGGGGCAGCAGTGGTTGAAGGTAAAATGTCTATGAATGGCAACACTGGGGCAGCAGTGGTTGAAGGTGAAATGTCTATGAATGGCCATACTGGGGCAGCAGTGGTTGAAGGTGAAATGTCTATGAATGGCCACACTGGGGCAGCAGTGGTTGAAGGTGAAATGTCTATGAATGGCAACACTGGGGCAGCAGTGTTTGAAGGTGGAATGTCTATGAATGGCAACACTGGGGCATCAGTGGTTGAAGGTGAAATGTCTATGAATGGCCACACTGGGGCATCAGTGTCATACAAAGTGAGAACAGATGAGCTGACAGTGGAGATCCTACTGCTTAGCAGTATTACACCGTTCCAAAACCGACTGGTCCTGTGTACGCCTGTTGAATTTGAATTTGGATACATCTAAATCATATGTGTTTTGTTTGTGGTTGTCGGAGAATACGAGGATTCTATTTGTTTGACTGACCTCAAGAGAAGAAGTAAAATACTGTGTGGACAGAGAGAAGGACTGAGAGATGGACAGACAGTACAGAGAGTACAGAAAGTAAGACTGGGAGAAGACTGAGAGAAGCCCAGGGAGAAGGACAGGGAGAAGAACATAGCGAATTACAGGGGGAAGGACAGGGAGAAGGACTGAGATAAGGACAGGTGGAAGGACTGAGATAAGGACTGCGAGAAGGACAGGGAGAAAGACAGGAGAAAAATGCATCCACAGACACCACAAACACTTCAAGGACTAATTCCTTCCAAGAAAAAGTAAAGGCAAAGTTTGAAGAAGAGAAAGGAACTGGCAAGAATGTTATCAGAAAAGAGAAGGAGAGAGAGAGGATTGGGAGGACAAGAAGGAGAGGAGAGGAGAGGAGAGGAGAGGAGAGGAGAGGAGAGGAGAGGAGAGGAGAGGAGAGGAGAGGAGAGGAAAGGAGAGGAGAGGAGAGGAGAGGAGAGGGAGGACAAGAAGGAGAGGAGAGGAGACGGGGGAGGCTAGAGGGAGGACAAGAAAGGGACGAGAGGGACGAGAGGTTTAGAGACGGAGGGAGGACAAGAAGGAGAGGGGAGGTGAGGGGGGATAAGAAGGAGAGGAGAGGTGAGGTGAGGAGAGGAGAGGAGGACAAGAAGGAGAGGAGAAGAAGGACAAGAAGGAGAGGAGAGGAGAGGAGGAGAAGGAGAGGAGAGCGTGTTTATTTGAAGGCATTTAAAGCATGTATGACACTATACACTTCTCATCACCTCATTGTCCAAACTTCATTTGTCCGTCCATCTGTCTGTCCGTCTGTCCGTCTGTCCGTCTGTCTGGCTTTAGAGGCTAAGGTTGAATCAATGGTGATGTTGGCCAGACTGACATGGGAGAAGAGCAGGGCAGGTCTGAGGTAAGTAGAGAAAACATCAACTTCTACTATGAGCACCATCCAAGGGGGACCAAACAATTGATTCCCATTCAAAATCCTAGTTTCCCTAAGCCCTAACCCTAACCCTAACCCTAACCCAACCTTAACCCCAAACCCTAATTGTAACCCTAACCCTAACCCTAACCCAACCTTAACCCCAAACCCCTAACCCTAACCCTAACCCAACCTTAACCCCTAACCCTAACCCTAACCCAACCTTAACCCCTAATCCTAACCCTAACCCTAACCCTAACCCTAACCCAACCTTAACCCCTAACCCTAACCCTAACCCAACCTTAACCCCTAACCCTAACCCAACCTTAACCCCTAACCCTAACCCTAACCCAACCCTAACCCTGACCCAACCTTAACCCTAACCCTAACCCTAACCCTAACCCTAACCCTAACCCAACCCTAACCCAACCTTAACCCCTAACCCTAACCCTAACCCTAACCCAACCTTAACCCCTAACCCCTAACCCTAACCCTAACCCTAACCCTAACCCAACCCTAACCCTAACCCTAACCCAACCTTAACCCCTAACCCTAACCCAACCTTAACCCCAAACCCCTAACCCTAACCCAACCTTAACCCCAAACCCCTAACCCTAACCCTAACCTTAACCCCTAACCCTAACCCTAACCCTAACCCAACCTTAACCTTAACCCTAACCCTAACCCCTAACCCTAACCCTAACCCTCCTTTTCCTTGTTTACTATCTTTCTGAGGGCTGGTCCCCACAAGGAGAGTAAAACCAAACACACACACACACACACACACACACACACACACACACACACACACACACACATTCAGAATGTTTCCTGAGTTATCTTATTATCCTGTTGCCATGGTGAGAGGTTCCGCTGCGGAACGGTCTGTTTCTTGTTACCCTGACGATGGGGCGCTGGATTAATAGGGTCAGTGTTTGTGTTTGTGTGTGTGTGTGTGTGTGTTTATTAGTGTGTCTGGTGATGGTCTTCATTTGTTTCTATTGAAGAGATATCGCTGGGACACGGTGTGTGTGTGTGACTGGCACAGAGACAAAGAGAGTACAGGCCCTTCTCTACGCTCTGAAACAGCAGACTTCAGTATGGAAGCAGAATACATATTAAGGCTAATCATAGTTGAAACGTTAGCAGGGAATGCCCCTCAACTAATGAGAAAAATAATCTGGAGGGTCAGAGCTTCTAGTTAATGAGTACTCTCTGACATGCACACAAATAGACTGAGGAAACTGGAATATTCAACTGAACCTCGCATTCAAAATGTGACAGCAAAGTAACTCATGTGAAACACTTTACACGTTTACAGGTTTTTATGGGGCTTGATAACAACTATCAATAATCAATGTAATTAATGTAATCAACAATAACAATTGTTGATTACATTAACTCTCCTCTCCTCTCCTCTCCTCTCCTCTCCTCTCCTCTCCTCTCCTCTCCTACTTTCTACTCTCTCCTCCTCTTCTATTGTTTTCTCTCGGCCTGGCCTCAGCTCGCCCCTACAGGGACACCATCTCCACACTCTCCCCCTCTCCCCTTCATCCTGGTGGTGTTGAAGTACAGATAGAGGGCCCTGGCGGTGTTGAAGTACAGATAGAGGGCCCTGGTGGTGTTGAAGTACAGACAGAGGGCCCTGGTGGTGTTGAAGTACAGATAGAGGGCCCTGGTGGTGTTGAAGTACAGATAGAGGGCCCTGGTGGTGTTGAAGTACAGATAGAGGGCCCTGGTGGTGTTGAAGTACAGACAGAGGGCCCTGGTGGTGTTGAAGTACAGATAGAGGGCCCTGGTGGTGTTGAAGTACAGACAGAGGGCCCTGGTGGTGTTGAAGTACAGATAGAGGGCCCTGGTGATGTTGAAGTACAGACAGAGGGCCCTGGTGGTGTTGAAGTACAGATAGAGGGCCCTGGTGGTGTTGAAGTACAGACAGAGGGCCCTGGTGGTGTTGAAGTACAGATAGAGGGCCCTGGTGGTGTTGAAGTACAGACAGAGGGCCCTGGTGATGTTGAAGTACAGACAGAGGGCCCTGGTGGTGTTGAAGTACAGATAGAGGGCCCTGGTGATGTTGAAGTACAGACAGAGGGCCCTGGTGGTGTTGAAGTACAGATAGAGGGCCCTGGTGGTGTTGAAGTACAGATAGAGGGCCCTGGTGATGTTGAAGTACAGATAGAGGGCCCTGGTGGTGTTGAAGTACAGATAGAGGGCCCTGGTGGTGTTGAAGTACAGATAGAGGGCCCTGGTGGTGTTGAAGTACAGATAGAGGGCCCTGGTGGTGTTGAAGTACAGATAGAGGGCCCTGGTGGTGTTGAAGTACAGATAGAGGGCCCTGGTGGTGTTGAAGTACAGACAGAGGGCCCTGGTGGTGTTGAAGTACAGATAGAGGGCCCTGGTGATGTTGAAGTACAGACAGAGGGCCCTGGTGGTGTTGAAGTACAGATAGAGGGCCCTGGTGGTGTTGAAGTACAGATAGAGGGCCCTGGTGATGTTGAAGTACAGATAGAGGGCCCTGGTGGTGTTGAAGTACAGATAGAGGGCCCTGGTGGTGTTGAAGTACAGATAGAGGGCCCTGGTGGTGTTGAAGTACAGATAGAGGGCCCTGGTGGTGTTGAAGTACAGATAGAGGGCCCTGGGGGTGTTGAAGTACAGATAGAGGGCCCTGTTATGTGCCCTGGTGTGTCCTGGCCCTGGTGTATGTCACGGCACTCGTCTGAAGTCTGAAGTCGGTTCAGCCGATCTGCAAACTTCTGTCTGTAGCATCCAAACATTTTGGGCCAGTGGCACTCTGGGCGAACCCCCCTTTCAGCCCTCCCCCCGTCTGAAGGCGTCCGACTGAAGTCGTCACAGACCACACCAACAAGACATACTGGGTTTGGGAGGGAGAGAGATGTGTGTGTGTTGGGTGTAGACTGGGTTTGGGAGGGAGAGAGATGTGGGGGGTGTAGACTGGGTTTGGGAAGGAGAGAGATGTGGGGGGGTGTAGACTGGGTTTGGGAGGGAGAGAGATGTGGGGGGGGGGGGGGTGGACTGGTTTTGGGAGGGAGAGAGATGTGTGTGTGTGTGTTGGGTGTAGACTGGGTTTGGGAGGGAGAGAGATGTGGGGGGGTAGACTGGGTTTGGGAGGGAGAGAGATGTGTGTGTGTTGGGTGTAGACTGGGTTTGGGAGGGAGAGAGATGTGGGGGGGTGTAGACTGGGTTTGGGAGGGAGAGAGATGTGGGGGGGTGTAGCCTGGGTTTGGGAGGGAGAGAGATGTGGGGGGGTGTAGACTGGGTTTGGGAGGGAGAGAGATGTGGGGGGGTGTAGCCTGGGTTTGGGAGGGAGAGGGATGTGGTGGGGGTGTAGACTGGGTTTGGGAGGGAGAGAGATGTGTGTGTATTGGGTGTAGACTGGGTTTGGGAGGGAGAGAGATGTGGGGGGTGTAGACTGGGTTTGGGAGGGAGAGAGATGTGGGGGGGTGTAGACTGTGTTTGGGAGGGAGAGAGATGTGGGGGGGGTGTAGACTGGGTTTGGGAGGGAGAGAGATGTGTGTGTGTTGGGTGTAGACTGGGTTTGGGAGGGAGAGAGATGTGGGGGGTGTAGACTGGGTTTGGGAGGGAGAGAGATGTGGGGGGGTGTAGCCTGGGTTTGGGAGGGAGAGAGATGTGGGGGGTGTAGACTGGGTTTGGGAGGGAGAGAGATGTGGGGGGTGTAGACTGGGTTTGGGAGGGAGAGAGATGTGGGGGGTGTAGACTGGGTTTGGGAGGGAGAGAGATGTGGGGGGTGTAGACTGGGTTTGGGAGGGAGAGAGATGTGGGGGGTGTAGACTGGGTTTGGGAGGGAGAGAGATGTGGGGGGGTGTAGACTGGGTTTGGGAGGGAGAGAGATGTGGGGGGGGTGTAGACTGGGTTTGGGAGGGAGAGAGATGTGGGGGGGTGTAGACTGGGTTTGGGAGGGAGAGAGATGTGGGGGGGTGTAGCCTGGGTTTGGGAGGGAGAGAGATGTGGGGGGGTGTAGACTGGGTTTGGGAGGGAGAGAGATGTCGGGGGTTGTAGACTGGGTTTGGGAGGGAGAGAGATGTGGGGGGGGGGGTGTAGCCTGGGTTTGGGAGGGAGAGAGATGTGGGGGGTGTAGACTGGGTTTGGGAGGGAGAGAGATGTGGGGGGGGTGTAGACTGGGTTTGGGAGGGAGAGAGATGTGGGGGGTGTAGACTGGGTTTGGGAGGGAGAGAGATGTGGGGGGGGGGGTGTAGACTGGGTTTGGGAGGGAGAGAGATGTGGGGGGGTGTAGACTGGGTTTGGGAGGGAGAGAGATGTGGGGGGGTAGACGGGGTTTGGGAGGGAGAGATACGTGTGTGTGTTGGGTGTAGACTGGGTTTGGGAGGGAGAGAGATGTGAGGGGGTGTAGACTGGGTTTGGGAGGGAGAGAGATGTGTGTGTGTTGGGTGTAGACTGGGTTTGGGAGGGAGAGAGATGTGGGGGGTGTAGACTGGGTTTGGGAGGGAGAGAGATGTGGGGGGTGTAGACTGTGTTTGGGAGGGAGAAAGATGTGGGGGGGTGTAGACTGGGTTTGGGAGGGAGAGAGATGTGGGGGGGGGGGTGTAGACTGGGTTTGGGAGGGAGAGAGATGTGGGGGGGTGTAGACTGGGTTTGGGAGGGAGAGAGATGTGGGGGGGTGTAGCCTGGGTTTGGGAGGGAGAGAGATGTGGGGGGGTGTAGACTGGGTTTGGGAGGGAGAGAGATGTGGGGGGGTGTAGACTGGGTTTGGGAGGGAGAGAGATGTGGGGGGTGTAGACTGGGTTTGGGAGGGAGAGAGATGTGGGGGGGTGTAGACTGGGTTTGGGAGGGAGAGAGATGTGGGGGGGGTGTAGACTGGGTTTGGGAGGGAGAGAGATGTGGGGGGGTGTAGCCTGGGTTTGGGAGGGAGAGAGATGTGGGGGGGTGTAGACTGGGTTTGGGAGGGAGAGATATGTGGGGGGGTGTAGACTGGGTTTGGGAGGGAGAGAGATGTGGGGGGGGTGTAGACTGGGTTTGGGAGGGAGAGAGATGTGGGGGGTGTAGACTGGGTTTGGGAGGGAGAGAGATGTGGGGGGGGGGTGTAGACTGGGTTTGGGAGGGAGAGAGATGTGGGGGGGTGTAGACTGGGTTTGGGAGGGAGAGAGATGTGGGGGGTGTAGACTGGGTTTGGGAGGGAGAGAGATGTGGGGGGGTAGACGGGGTTTGGGAGGGAGAGATATGTGTGTGTGTTGGGTGTAGACTGGGTTTGGGAGGGAGAGAGATGTGAGGGGGTGTAGACTGGGTTTGGGAGGGAGAGAGATGTGCAGGGTGTAGACCGGGTTTGGGAGGGAGAGAGATGTGGGGGGTGTAGACTGGGTTTGGGAGGGAGAGAGATGTGGGGGGGATGTAGACTGGGTTTGGGAGGGAGAGAGATGTGCCGGTTGTAGACTGGGTTTGGGAGGGAGAGAGATGTGGGGGGTGTAGACTGGGTTTGGGAGGGAGAGAGATGTGGGGGGGGGGGGGGGGGGGTGTAGACTGGGTTTGGGAGGGAGAGAGATGTGCGGGGTGTAGACTGGGTTTGGGAGGGAGAGAGATGTGCGGGGTGTAGACTGGGTTTGGGAGGGAGAGAGATGTACGGGGTGTAGACTGGGTTTGACTCAGGTGTTAGTAAACAAACGTAATAACACACTCTCATTGGTAGAGGAGCAGATGTTGATATTTTCCAATTGATAAACGGAAGTGGAGCAACACCATGGACAAATACACAAATGGTTTGGCTATATACAGTATCTCTCTCTCTCTCTCTCTCTCTCTCTCTCTCTCTCTCTCTCTCTCTCTCTCTCTCTCTCAATTCAATTTCAATTCAAGGGCATTATTGGCATGGGAAACGTGTTAACATTGCTCTCTCTCTCTCTCTCTCTCTCTCTCGTTCTTATGTACCAGAATCATCCAGATTCCTTGGATCTGAATTCCGTTTGTTCGTCTGCAATCAGAGCAAGGGAGCGTTGCCATGACAATTCCATTAAAAAATGTGACAGTGGAGGTGAAAAAGGGGGAGGAGAGAGGAGGGAGGGAGGAGTGGAAAGGGAGGTAACGGGTAACGAGTAGAGGGGATGAGGTGAAGGGGGAGGGGGAGGGACAGAAGGGGATGAGTGCAGAAGGGGGATGGAGGGATGAGAGATAGAGAGAAAGTAATTAGGGTGTGCGTGTGTGTGTGTGTGTTGAACTTCTCAGCGTTTGGTGGGTGTGTCGAGCTGTGCTCTGATCAATATAAGTGTGACCATGTACCAATAGGTGTCCTTCTTTGTGGGGCATTGGAAAGCCTCCCTGGTCTTTGTGGGGCATTGGAAAGCCTCCCTGGTCTTTGTGGGGCATTGGAACGCCTCCCTGGTCTTTGTGGGGCATTGGAAAGCCTCCCTGGTCTTTGTGGGGCATTGGAAAGCCTCCCTGGTCTTTGTGGGGCATTGGAAAGCCTCCCTGGTCTTTGTGGGGCATTGGAAAGCCTCCCTGGTCTTTGTGGGGCATTGGAAAGCCTCCCTGGTCTTTGTGGTTGAATCTGTGTTTGAAACTAACTGTTCGACTGAGGGACCTTACGGATAATTGTATGTGTGGGGTACAGAGATGTTATTCCCAAATTTTGTTCAACACTATTATTGCAACTTATTATGTGACTTGGGACATGTTTGACTTGGCACATGTTTACTCCTGAACATGTTTAGGCTTGTCATAACAAAGGGGTCGAATACTTTTTGACTCAAGACATTTAAGCTTTTCATTTTTAATTAACTTGTAAACATTTCAGGCTATTGTGTGTAAATTCAGGCAGTAACACAACAACGTGTGAATACTTTCTGAAGGCTCTGTACCTGAGCTCCTCTCTCTAGTCAGTCACGTCAGGACCTCTGCCTCACAGGCTTGAAATTGTCATCACGCTAGTATGAAGAGAAAATATTCCTACTGCACACTCGCTCGCTTTTACGCTTGCTCACCCTCGCTATCACACATACACACACACGCGTTGTGTATGGTGTTTCCATTTGTCAGTGTGTGTGTGTGAGCCGTGGTAATGAAGCCTCTGTCTGGCTGCTTTATTTCCCCAATGTACTCTCATATTATTGCTGCCTTCCTCAGGTCATTTATAATGCTTAAAGACGGCTCAGCCAGCTAGCTTCTTCCACTATAGACAGCAGATGCCCTATTCTACCATACACAACTACCAGCAATGGTGGATTTAAGTATAGGCGACATGGGCCGCCCAGGGCGGCATCTTGCCGGGGGCACATAGAGCCCGCACCAAAAAATCCAGAATAGTGACATTTGCACGATCTGTTTTCTATTGCTCATTTGCACGTCACATCAATGATATCATGTCACCGTGTGGGACTGTGGGTCAATTAACCTTGTCGGAGTGGGCGCCCTGATTGTAGTTTGTGAGCTATGCAGGCTACTGCCTGGGAAGGCCTTCCAATCAGAAGTACCAGATGGGGAGGAGGGCCACAGGTCTCCCCACTGGAAGCCCGAGGTAGGGCGAGCGGGGGAATCTGAAGGATGTCTGCCCAGGGAGCCATACAAGCTAGAACCGCCACTGACCACTAACTATTGATCGATCGATTACTTTTATAAGATAATTTAAAACACATTGGGCTGCGTCACACATGATGAAAATTAAACAAAACAGGAACAGAAAGCAGGGAAGAAAAAAATGAATCAAATCAAATCAAATTTGATGCAGGATTGTGTCCCAAATGGCACTCTATTCCCTTAATGCACTACCTTTGACCAGGGCCCTTATCTCTCTCTCTCACTCACTCACTCTCACACACACACACACACACACACACACACACACACACACACACACACACACACACACACACACACACACACACACACACACACACACACACACACACACACACACACACACCGAAGATTAGACATGGTTTAGGCTTATCTAGCCTCTCTCTCCTTGTAAACAGGCAATGGGATTCAGGGAGTTTAATAAGTATTACAGAGGGTTTAGGGTGCCAGGGAGTTTAATAAGTACTAAAGAGGGTTTAGGGTGCCAGGGAGTTGAATAAGTACTAAAGAGGGTTTGGGGTGCCAGGAAGTTGAATAAGTACTAAAGAGGGTTTAGGGTGCCAGGAAGTTGAATAAGTACTAAAGAGGGTTTAGGGTGCCAGGGAGTTGAATAAGTACTAAAGAGGGTTTAGGATGCCTTGGAGTTGAATAAGTACTAAAGAGGGTTTGGCGTGCCAGGGAGTTGAATAAGTACTAAAGAGGGTTTAGGGTGCCAGGGAGTTCTATAAGTACTAAAGAGGGTTTAGGGTGCCAGGAAGTTGAATAAGTACTAAAGAGGGTTTAGGGTGCCAGGGAGTTGAATAAGTACTAAAGAGGGTTTGGCGTGCCAGGGAGTTGAATAAGTACTAAAGAGGGTTTAGGGTGCCAGGGAGTTCAATAAGTACTAAAGAGGGTTTAGGGTGCCAGGAAGTTGAATAAGTACTAAAGAGGGTTTAGGGTGCCAGGGAGTTGAATAAGTACTAAAGAGGGTTTAGGGTGCCAGGGAGTTTAATAAGTACTAAAGAGGGTTTAGGGTGCCAGGGAGTTGAATAAGTACTAAAGAGGGTTTGGGGTGCCAGGAAGTTGAATAAGTACTAAAGAGGGTTTAGGGTGCCAGGAAGTTGAATAAGTACTAAAGAGGGTTTAGGGTGCCAGGGAGTTGAATAAGTACTAAAGAGGGTTTAGGATGCCTTGGAGTTGAATAAGTACTAAAGAGGGTTTGGCGTGCCAGGGAGTTGAATAAGTACTAAAGAGGGTTTAGGGTGCCAGGGAGTTCAATAAGTACTAAAGAGGGTTTAGGGTGCCAGGAAGTTGAATAAGTACTAAAGAGGGTTTAGGGTGCCAGGGAGTTGAATAAGTACTAAAGAGGGTTTAGGATGCCTTGGAGTTGAATAAGTACTAAAGAGGGTTTGGCGTGCCAGGGAGTTGAATAAGTACTAAAGAGGGTTTAGGGTGCCAGGGAGTTCAATAAGTACTAAAGAGGGTTTAGGATGCCTTGGAGTTGAATAAGTACTAAAGAGGGTTTAGGGTGCCAGGGAGTTCAATAAGTACTAAAGAGGGTTTAGGGTGCCAGGGAGTTCAATAAGTACTAAAGAGGGTTTAGGGTGCCAGGAAGTTGAATAAGTACTAAAGAGGATTTAGGGTGCCAGGGAGTTTAATAAGTACTAAAGAGGGTTTAGGGTGCCAGGGAGTTCAATAAGTACTAAAGAGGGTTTAGGGTGCCAGGAAGTTGAATAAGTACTAAAGAGGATTTAGGGTGCCAGGGAGTTCAATAAGTACTAAAGAGGGTTTAGGGTGCCAGGGAGTTCAATAAGTACTAAAGAGGGTTTAGGGTGCCAGGAAGTTGAATAAGTACTAAAGAGGATTTAGGGTGCCAGGGAGTTCAATAAGTACTAAAGAGGGTTTAGGGTGCCAGGGAGTTCAATAAGTACTAAAGAGGGTTTAGGATGCCTTGGAGTTGAATAAGTACTAAAGAGGGTTTAGGGTGCCAGGGAGTTCAATAAGTACTAAAGAGGGTTTAGGATGCCTTGGAGTTGAATAAGTACTAAAGAGGGTTTAGGGTGCCAGGGAGTTCAATAAGTACTATAGAGGGTTTGGCGTGCCAGGGAGTTGAATAAGTACTAAAGAGGGTTTAGGGTGCCAGGAAGTTGAATAAGTACTAAAGAGGGTTTAGGGTGCCAGGGAGTTGAATAAGTACTAAAGAGGGTTTAGGGTGCCAGGAAGTTGAATAAGTACTAAAGAGGGTTTAGGGTGCCAGGGAGTTGAATAAGTACTAAAGAGGGTTTAGGGTGCCAGGGAGTTGAATAAGTACTAAAGAGGGTTTAGGGTGCCAGGGAGTTGAATAAGTACTAAAGAGTGTTTGGCTTGAGTTCATTTCTTCATTTGTTTCCCAGCATCGCAAAAATAACCCAGCACATGAGAGGCACATCAACATCAACTAATTGGCCTGGATGGATCAGAATAGCCGCAGGGAACAATCTCTGCTAGCACTACTACCACTTTCTGGGACTGCAGAGAGAGAGGGAGAGAGAGAGAACATTGAATTCCTGGCTGACACAGCGTCTATTGGGAGGTAATTGATATATCAGTATTAACACTGTGTGACTGAAAACACAGAACAGATCAACAAAGCCCAAGCACAGTGCCAGGACCGCTTGGCATCATTGTGTGATGAGGCTGGCATTGATCCACATCAGTGGAGGCTGGTGACTTGAATAATTCAGGAGGATGGGAGACCCATGGTATAGGCGCAGAATGCTTTCAAAAAATCGTCAATGACTAATTATTTTAACCTAAAGCATTTAATAAAGACATTTATAGTACAATATTATTGGGAACGGGAATGAGAGGGCTACTTACACAGTGTTGGGAAAGGATCCCAGCAGTGATTGAATGAGGGTATGAGGCATGAGTTGAGATGTTCAGAGGCTTGACTTCAGTGCAGGACAGGATTTGACTGGGAAGACAAAAAACAATAACACAACACACAACACAGTTAGACAAAAGATCTAAGAAAGAGTTAGTCCAAGCAAGGAGTAAAATCATTGATGTGTAATACTGTGATTCTGTTGCTGTATGTGATTGACTCTAAATACAGTCATGAGAGAAAATTGATAGTGGGACTCACAGTGCTTGGAGAGGAAACATTCAATGTGCCAGTGGATGAGTGGGCTCATAAGACGTGGCTTCAGTTCATGTCAGGAGACAGTTGACCATAGGAAGTGGAGTGGAGTGGAGTGGTCATCACCTCTTAATCAGGGAACAGGAGGGGACTTAACTTTAAATACAAATAGCAGATACACCATCGTAGGTTTGGGCAGCGAGTTGCTCTATGAAGTTAAACTCAGACATCTCAAAATTCATGAAGTTAAACACAGACTGCACATCTCACCCACTTGACACATCAAAGTAGCTCAAGAAACGTTCCTGAGTAAAACACTGATCATCCACATACCTGCCGATAACTGACAACTGCAAGCAGACTGGTGGCACCTTAGGTCCCAGAGCAGTCAGACTGGTGGCACCAAAGGTCCCAGAGCTGTCAGACTGGTGGCACCTTAGGTCCCAGAGCTGTCAGACTGGTGGCACCATAGGTCCCAGAGCGGTCAGACTGGTGGCACCTTAGGTCCCAGAGCTGTCAGACTGGTGGCACCATAGGTCCCAGAGCAGTCAGACTGGTGGCACCTTAGGTCCCAGAGCGGTCAGACTGGTGGCACCATAGGTCCCCGAGTGGTCAGACTGGTGGCACCATAGGTCCCAGAGCTGTCAGACTGGTGGCACCTTAGGTCCCAGAGCGGTCAGACTGGTGGCACCTTAGGTCCCAGAGCGGTCAGACTGGTGGCACCTTAGGTCCCAGAGTGGTCAGACTGGTGGCACCATAGGTCCCAGAGCGGTCAGACTGGTGGCACCTTAGGTCCCAGAGCGGTCAGACTGGTGGCACCTTAGGTCCCAGAGTTGTCAGACTGGTGGCACCATAGGTCCCAGAGCAGTCAGACTGGTGGCACCATAGGTCCCAGAGCGGTCAGACTGGTGGCACCATAGGTCCCAGAGTTGTCAGACTGGTGGCACCATATTTACCCCATGGGCTCTGCAGTTTTTCCTTATATGTTAACCTAACCAGGAAAACTCTGGACCCTATAAGGTGTGGCAGTGATTAATCAGTTGTAAAAAGTTTATGTGGGCTATGATGGGAGCAGTTTTTCCTAATCAGGTCACATGGTTTAAAAAAACTCCTGGTCCTAGGGGGATGAAAACCCTGTCAAACTGTCGCTATCTTATGTTTGTTCATATAAATTATATTTAGACTAGATTAGGAGGGGGATTTCCTCTACCCAGACACATAGACAACAAATTATTGCATGCCCCAAAACGCAGTGGTGTTAATAAGCAGCTTGAGACCATCCCTGCTTCTTCTTACTTTATCGTTGTGTTGCACAGTTTGAATACACAGACCTTTGTCATGATCGATGCAGCTTTTTCCCAGAAACTTGAGTCTGATGTGGGCATTTATATTCCCTGCTTTTGTTTTGCCGTTTAGCTGAACGATCAATGTTCTTCAGGTCAATGTACCCACATTTCCACCAAGGCTCAGACTTTCCAAAAAGCAGACAAGACCAGCAAAACAGGCAGCTTGATGAAAGGCTCCCTGTTAACCAGCTATACTTTTGATTCCAGTTGGTATTGAACGCCCTCACCTTTTCATCCTTCTTCATGAAACTGATCTCAGGCAGAGATCGACCCTCGCTTTTAATTCACACCTTTTCTGTGTACCCCAGAGAAAGAAATGGGTTCTTTAACACAAAGTACACAACATTTTCACGCAGGGTTGGCCATTCTACCATTCTGGGGGAGAAAACTGCACTCTGGCGCTGGTAGCTAGAGAGCTACTGAAGTTAGCAAGGAAAATGTAAATACATTTCACTAACTGGACACAAAAATAAAGTTCTAAAACCAAGAAAACTATTTATAATATACCTACTCAGTCTTCTGTAATTTGACAAAACTAATTTGAATTTAAAAATTTAAAAAAAGCTAAACTATCACACGTCACTCTTACTCTCTATTCAACAATGTCACCGAGCTTCTCAATACATAGAACCCCCATAATGCTCTGTGACACAATCCCAATACAACTCACTAGGTTCATTCTCTGATCCTAATTCTCTGATTGTATGGACAACATGTCAGTTTATACTGCAAAAGCTTTGATTGGTTGGAGGATGTCTTCCGGAAGTGTTTATAATTGAGATGTATGTCTATGGAACGGGGTGAGGCCTATGAGCCTCCTAGGTTTTGTATTGAAGTCAATGTAGCCAGAGGAGGACGGAAGCTAGCTGTCCTCCAGGCACACCATGGTGCTACCCCAGACAGTGCTGTTGAAGTTACTGTAGACCTTCATTGCAAACAGTGTATTTTAATCAATTATTTGGTGACATAAAATATATTTAGTATAGTTTTAGCTAAAAAAGGATAACTTTTAAATGCTTCACAATTTTTATTTCACTGAGGAGGATGCTCCTCCCCTTCCTCCTCTGAGGAGTCCACACATTTCCAAAAGTCAGGCACCACACTAAAAGTATATCTCTGTTCCGGTGCTGTGTGTGTGTGTGTTAGCCACCTCTCTCTCTCTCTCTCTCTCTCTCTCTCTCTCTCTCTCTCTCTCTCTCTCTCTCTCTCTCTCTCTCTCTCTCTCTCTCTCGCTCTCTCTCTCTCTCTCTCTCTCTCTCTCTCTCTCTCTCTCGCTCTCTCTCTCAATTCAATTCAATTCAAGGGCTTTATTGGCATGGGAAACATATGTTAACATTGCCAAAGCAAGCAAGTCTCTCTGTCTGAGGGGGTTGTCTAATGTAACAGAATCATGCAGATTCCTTGGATCGCCTGTCGTCTGTCTGCCTGCACTCATTATACGAACCGTGGCAGCACTGCAACAGATAGACACAGAGCCCTAATGGGTGATAATGAGCAGCTCAGTTTTCACACTGCTTCCAAGGCACAGAATTGGGCTGGGCAACTGCACCGCTACAGTCCCCCAGGCCCCAGTTAAAGACCAGTAGCATCACCCCAGTCCCCCAGGCCCCAGTTAAAGACCAGCAGCATCACCACAGTCCCCCAGGCCCCAGTTAAAGACCAGCAGTTAAAGACCAGCAGCATCACCCCAGTCCCCAGGTAAAGATCAGTAGCATCACCACAGTCCCCCAGGCCCCAGTTAAAGACCAGCAGTTAAAGACCAGCAGCATCACCACAGTCCCCAGGCCCCAGTTAAAGACCAGCAGCATCACCTCAGTCCCCCAGGCCCCAGTTAAAGACCAGCAGCAGATTAGAGAAAGGACCGAAGTGTTTAAGACTAGTTGGATCGAAATGTACAGTATATTTGCCTGAAAATGTATTCATTTGTCAGACTTTTTCATACCACAGAAAATCAACCAAGCTCAGTCATTTTCCAGTTGTTTAATTGATTATTGTGCATTGAGTTTAGGACATACTTTACTACTGTCTCTGACGAGGGGAGATTAGTGCGGTTCCGTCTTAAATGGCTCCCAATTAAATATGTAGGGCGCTATAGGGGTCTGTGTCAAAAGTAGTGCACTACATTGGAAATAGGGTGCCAATTTGGCAGAACCTGTATCCATGGGTTACTGCCCCTGTTGAGGACCAAGTCTGGAATCAAGCTGTGAGAAAGTGAAGTATTCATGTAGCCCTTAGTGCAGCAGAACTCATCAGGCCCCACACTATGAATGTTAGATCAGGCCGGATAGGAACGATTGGTTTTTTCCAAAATAGCACCCTATTCCCTATCTAGTTTTTACTCATAAGGTGCAATTTGGGATAACGTTAAAATATCTGCCTGTCTTTAGAAAGGAAAATACTAGGCCCCTCAAGATGGTGCAGTGGTCTAAGGCAGTGCTAGCTGTGCCACTAGAGATTCTGGGTTTGAGTCCAGGCCCTGTCGCAGCCGGCTGCGACCGGGAGACCCATGGGGCGGCACACAATTGGCCCAGTGTCGTGAGGGTTTGGCCTGCAGGGATGTCCTTCCTGACACGATCGCCAGGTGTATGGTGTGTCCTCCGACACATTGGTGAGGTTGGCTTACGGTTTAAGTGGGCATTGTGTCAAGATGCAGTGCGGCCTGGTTGGATTATGTTTCAGGGGCTCTCAACATTCGCCTCTTCTGAGTCCGTACGGCAGTTGCAGCAGTGGGACAAGATTGTAAACCAATTGGATACCATGAAAATGAGGTACAAATATATACAGTTGAAGTTGGAAGTTTACATACACTTAGGTTGGAGTCATTAAAACTCATTTTTCAACCACTCCTGTCAGAATTTGGCCAGGGTTGTTCCGGTTTTTGGTCACTAGATGCCCCCATTGTGCTTTTTGACCTTTTGTTTTCCCTTGATCCCCATTATTATTTGCACCTGTGCCTCGTTTCCCCTGATTGTATTTAAACCCTTAGTTTTCCTCAGTTCTTTGCTCTGTGTTTGTATGTTAGCACCCAGCCCTAGTATTCTGTGAACTCCTGTTGATCCCGGTGGACTCTCTTGTGGAATTCTGTTCTTGTTTATTTATTTTTGAGTATCTTTTGAGGCTTTTTATGCTATTCCTACCACCTTGTGGATTTACCTTTTTGTCTTGGAGGATTACCTTTGTTCTTGTGGAATTCCTTTTGAGGTTGTGGAGTTACATGTTTTCCTGAAGGACTTCTCTTTTTACTTCATTAAATACACCGTCTCAAGTACTGCTGTGTCTGCCTCATCATCTGGGTTCTGCCGACTATTCGTGGCTCAGTAGGTTAAGTGACTGTTTCTCACTCCGGAGACCCGGGTTCGTAACCGGGCCCTGACAACTCCCTCAAATGTTTTGCTAACAAACTATAGTTTTGGCAAGACGGTTAGGACATCTCCTTTGCGCATTCCTTTGCAAGGAATTTTTCCAACAATAGTTTACTTATTTCACTTATAATTCACTGTATCACAATTCCAGTGGGTCAGAAGTTTACATACACTAAGTTGACTGTGCCTTTAAACAGCTTGGAAAATTCCAGAAAATTGTCATGGCTTTAGAAACTTCTGATAGGCTAATTGACATCATTTTAGTCAATTGGAGGTGTACCTGTGGATCTATTTCAAGGCCTACCTTCAAACTCAGTGCGTCTTTGCTTGACATCATGAGAAAATCAAAAGAAATCAGCCAAGACAATTGTTGGCCTCCACAAGACTGGTTCATCCGTGGGAGCAATTTCGAAATGCCTGAAGGTACCACGTTCACCTGTACAAACAATAGTATGCAAGTATAAACACCATGGGATCACACAGCCGTCATACGCGTTTAGGAAGGAGACGCGATCTGCCTCCTAGAGATGAACGTACAACAGCAAAGGACCTTCTGAAGATGCTGGAGGAAACGAGTCCTATATCGACATAACCTGAAAGGCCGCTCAGCAAGGAAGAAACCATTGCTCCAAAACTGCCATAAAAAAGCCAGACTATGGTTTGCAACTGCACATGGGGCCAAAGATCATACTTTTTGGAGAAATGTCCTCTGGTCTGACGAAAAAAAAAAAAACTGTTTGGCTATAATGACCCTCGTTATGTTTGGAGGAAAAAGGGGGAGGCTTGCAAGCTGAAGAACACTATCCCAACCGTGAAGCACGGGGGTGGCAGCATCATGTTGTGGGGGTGCTTTGCTGCAGGAGGGACTGGTGCACTTCACAAAATAGATGGCAACATGAGGGAGGAAAATTATGTGGATATGTTGAAGCAACATCTCAAGACATCAGTCAGGAAGTTAAAACTTGGTTGCAAATGGGTCTTCCAAATGGACAATGACCCCAAGCATACTTCCAAAGTTGTGGCTAAATTGCTTAATCAGCCTGACTAACCGGTGTCTGTATATATCCTCGCTACTTTATAGCCTCGCTACTGTTGTTCACTGTCTTTTTACTGTTGTTTTTATTTCTATACTTACCTATCGTTGGGGTGGCAGGGTAGCCTAGTGTTTAGAGCGTTGGACTAGCAACTGAAAGGTTGCAAGTTCAATTCCCTGAGCTGACAAGGTACAAATCTGTCGTTCTGAAGAGGCTACTGACCTGCTGTCATTGAAAATAAGAACTTGTTCTTAACTGACTTGCCTAGTTAAATAAAATAAATTGTTCACCTAATACCTTTTTTGCACTATTGGTTAGAACCTGAAAGTAAGCATTTCACTGTAAAGTCTACACCTGTTGTATTCAGCGCACGTGACAAATAAACTTGATTGATTTGATAACAAAGTCAAGGTATTGGAGTGGCAATCACAAAGCCCTGACCTCAAGCCTACAGAAAATGTGTGGGCAGAACTGAAAAAGCGTGTGCGAGCAAGGAGGCCTACAAACCTGACTCAGTTACACCAGCTCTGTCAGGAGGAATGGGGCAAAATTCACCCAACACATTGCGGGAAGCTTGTGGAAGGCTACCCGAAACGTTTGACCCAAGTTAAACAATGTAAAGACAACGCTACCAAATACTAAAGGAGTGTATGTAAACTTATGACCCACTGGGAATGTGATGAAATAAATAAAAGCTGAAATAAATCATTCTCTCTACTATAATAAACTGGTGATCCTAAATTACATAACACAGGGAATTTTTACTAGGATTAAATTTCAGGAATTGTGAAAAACTTAGTTGAAATGTATTTGGCTAAGGTGTATGTAAACTTCCCACTTCAACTGTATAAGAAAAATAAAAAAGGAAGGAAAACACTGAGTAGCATATACCAGCAGGTTCATTTGACATGATATCAATGATCATTGCTTTGATTGGGAGATAATTCGGGCATGCCTGTGTACTGCACTACTGTGTTCACAATACAGGCAAAACAGGAGGTGAAGAGAAATTCTTACTGCTCTGCTGTCCAGGCTGGCTTTGTGTTGTTAGTGCTTGTGTGGGTATTTATGTATCTTTGTGGGTCGATTTTTTTTGTGTATTTATGTGTGTGTATTGGTGTGATGCTTTGAGAAGGTTATTTGTGGCTTACTACAGCGGGGCCTTTGTTTCCCCTGCCTGCCTGTGTGTCAGAGCGCGACTCAGACTAGAGAGGAGGAATCACTAGAGCACTACCACTTTGATCCATGCTGGAATAGCTTCAGAGAGAGTAAGGGAGGGAGGGAGAGAGGGAGGGAGAGGGAGAGAGAGAGAGAGGAAGGGGAGCGTGACTGAGCGAGGGAGCGAGAGAGCGAGAGAGGCGGGGAGGGCGGGAGAGAGAGAGAGAGAGAGAGAGAGAGAGGGGGGGGAGAGAGAAACATCTGATTCTGACAGAAATGAAACCCTGCAGCCAAGGGAGAGGGGAGGGAGGGAGGGAGGGAGGGAGGGGGAGGGGAGGGCGAGGGAGCGAGAGAGCGAGAGAGGTGGGGAGGGCGGGAGGGAGAGAGAGAGAGAGAGAGGGAGAGAGAGAAAAACATCTGATTCTGACAGAAATGAAACCCTGCAGCCAAGGGAGAGGGGAGGGAGGGAGGGAGGGAGGGAGGGAGGAAGGGAGGGAGGGAGGGAGGGAGGTTTGAGAGAGAGAGGGGAGATAGGTTTGAGGGAGGGAGGGTGTGAGAGAGAGAGAGGGGAGAGAAGAATAAGGAGAGAGAGATATGAGGTAGGGCTGGTGTGTGTGTGTGTGAGAGAGAGGGAGGGAGGGAGGATGTGAAGAGAGAGAGTGAGAGATATGAGGGTGGGAGGGTATGAGAGAGAGAGGGAGAGAGTTATCAGGGAGGGAGGTGAGTGAGAGAGAGAGAGAGAGAGAGAGGTATATGTGAGGAAGGTGTGGAGAGAGAGAGGTAAAGAGGTATGAGAGAAGGAGGTGTGAGAGAAAGAGGGAGAGAGGTATGAGGCAGGGAGGTGTGAGAGAGAGGGAGAGATATGAGACAGGGAGGTGTGAGAGAGATAGAGGGAGAGAGGTATGAGGCAGGGAGGTGTGAGAGAGAGAGGGAGAGAGGAATGAGGCAGGGAGGTGTGAGAGAGAGGGAGAGAGGTATGAGGCAGGGAGGTGTGAGAGCGAGAGGGAGAGAGGTATGAGGCAGGGAGGTGTGAGTGGGAGAGAGGTATGAGGGAGGGAGGTGTGAGAGAATGCTGCATACCATTTTCCTTGAATGACTTTCTATATGTCAAAGCACAGTTTGGATGGTAAAGGTGAATTTTTGACTGACATATCGAGAAATAACAGGAGCAAACTGTAGAGGTGGAGTGTATTTAGGAACAACAACCACACTGACGTAGAGGTGGAGTGTATTTAGGATCAACAACCACACTGACTGTAGAGGTGGAGTGTATTTAGGATCAACAACCACACTGACGTAGAGGTGGAGTGTATTTAGGATCAACAATCACACTGACTGTAGAGGTGGAGTGTACATAGGAACAACAATCACACTGACTGTAGAGGTGGAGTGTATTTAGGATCAACAACCACACTGACGTAGAGGTGGAGTGTATTTAGGATCAACAATCACACTGACTGTAGAGGTGGAGTGTACATAGGAACAACAATCACACTGACTGTAAAGGTGGAGTGTATTTAGGAAAAACAATCACACTGACTGTAGAGGTGGAGTGTATTTAGGAACAACAACCACACTGACTGTAGAGGTGGAGTGTACATAGGAACAACAACCACACTGACTGTAGAGGTGGAGTGTACATAGGATCAACAACCACACTGACTGTAGAGGTGGAGTGTACATAGGAACAACAACCACACTGACTGTAGAGGTGGAGTGTATTTAGGAACAACAACCACACTGACTGTAGAGGTGGAGTGTATTTAGGAACAACAACCACACTGACTGTAGAGGTGGAGTGTACATAGGAACAACAATCACACTGACTGTAGAGGTGGAGTGTATTTAGGAACAACAACCACACTGACGTAGAGGTGGAGTGTATTTAGGATCAACAACCACACTGACTGTAGAGGTGGAGTGTACATAGGAACAACAATCACACTGACTGTAGAGGTGGAGTGTATTTAGGAACAACAATCACACTGACTGTAGTGGTGGAGTGTATGTAGGAACAACAATCACACTGACTGTAGAGGTGGAGTGTTTTTAGGAACAACAACCACACTGACTGTAGTGGTGGAGTGTATGTAGGAACAACAATCACACTGACTGTAGAGGTGGAGTGTTTTTAGGAACAACAACCACACTGACTGTAGATGTGGAGTGTATTTAGGAACAACAACCACACTGACTGTAGAGGTGGAGTGTACTTAGGAACAACAATCACACTGACTGTAGAGGTGGGGTGTACGTAGGAACAACAACCACACTGATTGTAGAGGTGGAGTGTATTTAGGAACAACAACAACACTGACTGTAGAGGTGGAGTGTATTTAGGAACAACAATCACACTGACTGTAGAGGTGGAGAGTGTTTAGGAACAACAACCACACTGACTGTAGAGGTGAAGTGTACGTAGGACCAACAACCACACTGACTGTAGAGGTGAAGTGTACGTAGGAACAACAATCACACTGACTGTAGAGGTGGAGTGTACGTAGGAACAACAACTACACTGACTGTAGAGGTGGAGTGTACATAGGAAAAACAACCACACTGACTGTAGTGGTGGAGTGTATGTAGGAACAACAATCACACTGACTGTAGAGGTGGAGTGTTTTTAGGAACAACAACCACACTGACTGTAGACGTGGAGTGTATTTAGGAACAACAAACACACTGACTGTAGAGGTGGAGTGTATTTAGGAACAATAACAACACTGAGTGTAGAGGTGGAGTGTATTTAGGAACAACAACCACACTGACTGTAGAGGTGGAGTGTATTTAGGAACAACAACCACACTGACTGTAGAGGTGGAGTGTACGTAGGAACAGCAACCACACTGACTATAGAGGTGGAGTGTATTTAGGAACAACAACCACACTGACTGTAGAGGTGGAGTGTATTTAGGAACAACAACCACACTGACTGTAGAGGTGGAGTGTACGTAGGAACAGCAACCACACTGACTGTAGAGGTGGAGTGTATTTAGGAACAACAACCACACTGACTGTAGAGGTGGAGTGTATTTAGGAACAACAACCACACTGACAGTAGAGGTGGATTGTATTTAGGAACAACAATCACACTGACTGTAGAGGTGGAGTGTATTTAGGATCAACAACCACACTGACTGTAGAGGTGGAGTGTATTTAGGAACAACAACCACACTGACTGTAGAGGTGGAGTGTATTTAGGATCAACAACCCCACTGACTGTAGAGGTGGAGTGTATGTATGAACAGCAACCACACTGACTTTAGAGGTGGAGTGTATTTAGGAACAACAACCACACTGACTGTAGAGGTGGAGTGTATTTAGGAACAACAATCACACTGACTGTAGAGGTGGAGTGTATTTAGGAACAACAATCACACTGACTGTAGAGGTGGAGTGTACATAGGAACAACAATCACACTGACTGTAGAGGTGGAGTGTATTTAGGAACAACAACCACACTGACTGTAGAGGTGGAGTGTACATAGGAACAACAACCACACTGACTGTAGAGGTGGAGTGTACATAGGATCAACAACCACACTGACTGTAGAGGTGGAGTGTACATAGGAACAACAACCACACTGACTGTAGAGGTGGAGTGTATTTAGGAACAACAACCACACTGACTGTAGAGTTGGAGTGTATTTAGGAACAACAACCACACTGACTGTAGAGGTGGAGTGTACATAGGAACAACAATCACACTGACTGTAGAGGTGGAGTGTATTTAGGAACAACAACCACACTGACGTAGAGGTGGAGTGTATTTAGGATCAACAACCACACTGACTGTAGAGGTGGAGTGTACATAGGAACAACAATCACACTGACTGTAGAGGTGGAGTGTATTTAGGAACAACAATCACACTGACTGTAGTGGTGGAGTGTATGTAGGAACAACAATCACACTGACTGTAGAGGTGGAGTGTTTTTAGGAACAACAACCACACTGACTGTAGTGGTGGAGTGTATGTAGGAAGAACAATCACACTGACTGTAGAGGTGGAGTGTTTTTAGGAACAACAACCACACTGACTGTAGATGTGGAGTGTATTTAGGAACAACAACCACACTGACTGTAGAGGTGGAGTGTACTTAGGAACAACAATCACACTGACTGTAGAGGTGGGGTGTACGTAGGAACAACAACCACACTGATTGTAGAGGTGGAGTGTATTTAGGAACAACAACAACACTGACTGTAGAGGTGGAGTGTATTTAGGAACAACAATCACACTGACTGTAGAGGTGGAGAGTGTTTAGGAACAACAACCACACTAACTGTAGAGGTGAAGTGTACGTAGGAACAAAAACCACACTGACTGTAGAGGTGGAGTGTATTTAGGAACAACAATCACACTGACTGTAGAGGTGGAGTGTATTTAGGATCAACAATCACACTGACTGTAGAGGTGGAGTTTATTTAGGAACAACAATCACAATGACTGTAGAGGTGGAGTGTGCATAGGAACAACAACCACACTGACTGTAGAGGTGAAGTGTACGTAGGAACAACAATCACACTGACTGTAGAGGTGGAGTGTATGTAGGAACAACAACTACACTGACTGTAGAGGTGAAGTGTACATAGGAACAACAACCACACTGACTGTAGAGGTGAAGTGTACGTAGGAACAACAATCACACTGACTGTAGAGGTGGAGTGTACGTAGGAACAACAACTACACTGACTGTAGAGGTGGAGTGTACATAGGAAAAACAACCACACTGACTGTAGACGTGGAGTGTATTTAGGAACAACAAACACACTGACTGTAGAGGTGGAGTGTATTTAGGAACAATAACAACACTGAGTGTAGAGGTGGAGTGTACATAGGAACAACAACCACACTGACTGTAGAGGTGGAGTGTACATAGGATCAACAACCACACTGACTGTAGAGGTGGAGTGTACATAGGAACAACAACCACACTGACTGTAGAGGTGGAGTGTATTTAGGAACAACAACCACACTGACTGTAGAGTTGGAGTGTATTTAGGAACAACAACCACACTGACTGTAGAGGTGGAGTGTACATAGGAACAACAATCACACTGACTGTAGAGGTGGAGTGTATTTAGGAACAACAACCACACTGACGTAGAGGTGGAGTGTATTTAGGATCAACAACCACACTGACTGTAGAGGTGGAGTGTACATAGGAACAACAATCACACTGACTGTAGAGGTGGAGTGTATTTAGGAACAACAATCACACTGACTGTAGTGGTGGAGTGTATGTAGGAACAACAATCACACTGACTGTAGAGGTGGAGTGTTTTTAGGAACAACAACCACACTGACTGTAGAGGTGGAGTGTACGTAGGAACAGCAACCACACTGACTATAGAGGTGGAGTGTATTTAGGAACAACAACCACACTGACTGTAGAGGTGGAGTGTATTTAGGAACAACAACAGCACTGACTGTAGAGGTGGAGTGTACGTAGGAACAGCAACCACACTGACTGTAGAGGTGGAGTGTATTTAGGAACAACAACCACACTGACTGTAGAGGTGGAGTGTATTTAGGAACAACAACCACACTGACAGTAGAGGTGGATTGTATTTAGGAACAACAATCACACTGACTGTAGAGGTGAAGTGTACGTAGGAACAACAATCACACTGACTGTAGAGGTGGAGTGTATGTAGGAACAACAACTACACTGACTGTAGAGGTGAAGTGTACGTAGGAACAACAACCACACTGACTGTAGAGGTGAAGTGTACGTAGGAACAACAATCACACTGACTGTAGAGGTGGAGTGTACGTAGGAACAACAACTACACTGACTGTAGAGGTGGAGTGTACATAGGAAAAACAACCACACTGACTGTAGTGGTGGAGTGTATGTAGGAACAACAATCACACTGACTGTAGAGGTGGAGTGTTTTTAGGAACAACAACCACACTGACTGTAGACGTGGAGTGTATTTAGGAACAACAAACACACTGACTGTAGAGGTGGAGTGTATTTAGGAACAATAACAACACTGAGTGTAGAGGTGGAGTGTATTTAGGAACAACAACCACACTGACTGTAGAGGTGGAGTGTATTTAGGAACAACAACCACACTGACTGTAGAGGTGGAGTGTACGTAGGAACAGCAACCACACTGACTATAGAGGTGGAGTGTATTTAGGAACAACAACCACACTGACTGTAGAGGTGGAGTGTATTTAGGAACAACAACCACACTGACTGTAGAGGTGGAGTGTACGTAGGAACAGCAACCACACTGACTGTAGAGGTGGAGTGTATTTAGGAACAACAACCACACTGACTGTAGAGGTGGAGTGTATTTAGGAACAACAACCACACTGACAGTAGAGGTGGATTGTATTTAGGAACAACAATCACACTGACTGTAGAGGTGGAGTGTATTTAGGATCAACAACCACACTGACTGTAGAGGTGGAGTGTATTTAGGATCAACAACCCCACTGACTGTAGAGGTGGAGTGTATGTAGGAACAGCAACCACACTGACTTTAGAGGTGGAGTGTATTTAGGAACAACAACCACACTGACTGTAGAGGTGGAGTGTATTTAGGAACAACAATCACACTGACTGTAGAGGTGGAGTGTATTTAGGAACAACAACCACACTGACTGTAGAGGTGGAGTGTACGTAGGAACAACAACCACACTGACTGTAGAGGTGGAGTGTATTTAGGAACAACAATCACACTGAATGTAGAGGTGGAGTGTACGTAGGAACAACAACCACACTGACTGTAGAGATGGAGTGTATTTAGGAACAACAACCACACTGACTGTAGAGGTGGAGTGTATTTAGGAAAAACAATCACACTGACTGGAGAGGTGGAGTGTACATAGGAACAACAATCACACTGACTGTAGAGGTGGAGTGTATTTAGGAACAACAACCACACTGACGTAGAGGTGGAGTGTATTTAGGAAAAACAATCACACTGACTGGAGAGGTGGAGTGTACGTAGGAACAACAACCACACTGACTGTAGAGGTGGAGTGTATTTAGGAACAACAACCACACTGACTGTAGAGGTGGAGTGTACTTAGGAACAACAACCACACTGACTGTAGAGGTGGAGTGTACGTAGGAACAACAATCACACTGACTGTAGAGATGGAGTGTACGTAGGAACAACAACCACACTGACTGTAGAGGTGTAGTGTACATAGGAACAGCAACCACACTGACTATAGAGGTGGAGTGTTTTTAGGAACAACAACCACACTGACTGTAGATGTGGAGTGTATTTAGGAACAACAACCACACTGACTGTAGAGGTGGAGTGTACTTAGGAACAACAATCACACTGACTGTAGAGGTGGGGTGTACGTAGGAACAACAACCACACTGATTGTAGAGGTGGAGTGTATTTAGGAACAACAACAACACTGACTGTAGAGGTGGAGTGTATTTAGGAACAACAATCACACTGACTGTAGAGGTGGAGAGTGTTTAGGAACAACAACCACACTGACTGTAGAGGTGAAGTGTACGTAGGAACAAAAACCACACTGACTGTAGAGGTGGAGTGTATTTAGGAACAACAATCACACTGACTGTAGAGGTGGACTGTATTTAGGATCAACAATCACACTGACTGTAGAGGTGGAGTGTACATAGGAACAACAATCACACTGACTGTAGAGGTGGAGTGTATTTAGGAAAAACAATCACACTGACTGTAGAGGTGGAGTGTATTTAGGAACAACTATCACACTGACTGTAGAGGTGGAGTGTATTTAGGAACAACAACCACACTGACAGTAGAGGTGGATTGTATTTAGGAACAACAATCACACTGACTGTAGAGGTGGAGTGTATTTAGGAAAAACAATCACACTGACTGTAGAGGTGGAGTGTACATAGGAACAACAATCACACTGACTGTAGAGGTGGAGTGTATTTAGGAACAACAACCACACTGACTGTAGAGGTGGAGTGTACATAGGAACAACAACCACACTGACTGTAGAGGTGGAGTGTACATAGGATCAACAACCACACTGACTGTAGAGGTGGAGTGTACATAGGAACAACAACCACACTGACTGTAGAGGTGGAGTGTATTTAGGAACAACAACCACACTGACTGTAGAGGTGAAGTGTATTTAGGAACAACAACCACACTGACTGTAGAGGTGGAGTGTACATAGGAACAACAACCACACTGACTGTAGAGGAGGAGTGTATTTAGGATCAACAACCACACTGACTGTAGAGGTGGAGTGTATTTAGGAACAACAACCACACTGACTGTAGAGGTGGAGTGTATTTAGGAACAACAACCACACTGACTGTAGAGGTGGAGTGTATTTAGGAACAACAACCACACTGACTGTAGAGGTGGAGTGTACATAGGAACAACAATCACACTGACTGTAGAGGTGGAGTGTATTTAGGAACAACAACCACACTGACGTAGAGGTGGAGTGTATTTAGGATCAACAACCACACTGACTGTAGAGGTGGAGTGTACATAGGAACAACAATCACACTGACTGTAGAGGTGGAGTGTATTTAGGAACAACAATCACACTGACTGTAGTGGTGGAGTGTATGTAGGAACAACAATCACACTGACTGTAGAGGTGGAGTGTTTTTAGGAACAACAACCACACTGACTGTAGTGGTGGAGTGTATGTAGGAAGAACAATCACACTGACTGTAGAGGTGGAGTGTTTTTAGGAACAACAACCACACTGACTGTAGATGTGGAGTGTATTTAGGAACAACAACCACACTGACTGTAGAGGAGGAGTGTACTTAGGAACAACAATCACACTGACTGTAGAGGTGGGGTGTACGTAGGAACAACAACCACACTGATTGTAGAGGTGGAGTGTATTTAGGAACAACAACAACACTGACTGTAGAGGTGGAGTGTATTTAGGAACAACAATCACACTGACTGTAGAGGTGGAGAGTGTTTAGGAACAACAACCACACTGACTGTAGAGGTGAAGTGTACGTAGGAACAAAAACCACACTGACTGTAGAGGTGGAGTGTATTTAGGAACAACAATCACACTGACTGTAGAGGTGGAGTGTATTTAGGATCAACAATCACACTGACTGTAGAGGTGGAGTTTATTTAGGAACAACAATCACAATGACTGTAGAGGTGGAGTGTGCATAGGAACAACAACCACACTGACTGTAGAGGTGGAGTGTACGTAGGAACAACAATCACACTGACTGTAGAGGTGGAGTGTATGTAGGAACAACAACTACACTGACTGTAGAGGTGGAGTGTACATAGGAAAAACAACCACACTGACTGTAGTGGTGGAGTGTATGTAGGAACAACAATCACACTGACTGTAGAGGTGGAGTGTTTTTAGGAACAACAACCACACTGACTGTAGACGTGGAGTGTAATTAGGAACAACAAACACACTGACTGTAGAGGTGGAGTGTATTTAGGAACAATAACAACACTGAGTGTAGAGGTGGAGTGTATTTAGGAACAACAACCACACTGACTGTAGAGGTGGAGTGTACGTAGGAACAGCAACCACACTGACTATAGAGGTGGAGTGTATTTAGGAACAACAACCACACTGACTGTAGAGTTGGAGTGTATTTAGGAACAACAACCACACTGACTGTAGAGGTGGAGTGTACGTAGGAACAACAACCACACTGACTGTAGAGGTGGAGTGTATTTAGGAACAACAACCACACTGACTGTAGAGGTGGAGTGTATTTAGGAACAACAACCACACTGACAGTAGAGGTGGATTGTATTTAGGAACAACAATCACACTGACTGTAGAGGTGGAGTGTATTTAGGATCAACAACCACACTGACTGTAGAGGTGGAGTGTATTTAGGAACAACAACCACACTGACTGTAGAGGTGGAGTGTATTTAGGATCAACAACCACACTGACTGTAGAGGTGGAGTGTATGTAGGAACAGCAACCACACTGACTTTAGAGGTGGAGTGTATTTAGGAACAACAACCACAATGACTGTAGATGTGGAGTGTATTTAGGAACAACAATCACACTGACTGTAGAGGTGGAGTGTATTTAGGAACAACAACCACACTGACGTAGAGGTGGAGTGTATTTAGGAAAAACAATCACACTGACTGGAGAGGTGGAGTGTACGTAGGAACAACAACCACACTGACTGTAGAGGTGGAGTGTATTTAGGAACAACAACCACACTGACTGTAGAGGTGGAGTGTACTTAGGAACAACAACCACACTGACTGTAGAGGTGGAGTGTACGTAGGAACAACAATCACACTGACTGTAGAGATGGAGTGTACGTAGGAACAACAACCACACTGACTGTAGAGGTGTAGTGTACATAGGAACAGCAACCACACTGACTATAGAGGTGGAGTGTTTTTAGGAACAACAACCACACTGACTGTAGATGTGGAGTGTATTTAGGAACAACAACCACACTGACTGTAGAGGTGGAGTGTACTTAGGAACAACAATCACACTGACTGTAGAGGTGGGGTGTACGTAGGAACAACAACCACACTGATTGTAGAGGTGGAGTGTATTTAGGAACAACAACAACACTGACTGTAGAGGTGGAGTGTATTTAGGAACAACAATCACACTGACTGTAGAGGTGGAGAGTGTTTAGGAACAACAACCACACTGACTGTAGAGGTGAAGTGTACGTAGGAACAAAAACCACACTGACTGTAGAGGTGGAGTGTATTTAGGAACAACAATCACACTGACTGTAGAGGTGGACTGTATTTAGGATCAACAATCACACTGACTGTAGAGGTGGAGTGTACATAGGAACAACAATCACACTGACTGTAGAGGTGGAGTGTATTTAGGAAAAACAATCACACTGACTGTAGAGGTGGAGTGTATTTAGGAACAACTATCACACTGACTGTAGAGGTGGAGTGTATTTAGGAACAACAACCACACTGACAGTAGAGGTGGATTGTATTTAGGAACAACAATCACACTGACTGTAGAGGTGGAGTGTATTTAGGAAAAACAATCACACTGACTGTAGAGGTGGAGTGTACATAGGAACAACAATCACACTGACTGTAGAGGTGGAGTGTATTTAGGAACAACAACCACACTGACTGTAGAGGTGGAGTGTACATAGGAACAACAACCACACTGACTGTAGAGGTGGAGTGTACATAGGATCAACAACCACACTGACTGTAGAGGTGGAGTGTACATAGGAACAACAACCACACTGACTGTAGAGGTGGAGTGTATTTAGGAACAACAACCACACTGACTGTAGAGGTGAAGTGTATTTAGGAACAACAACCACACTGACTGTAGAGGTGGAGTGTACATAGGAACAACAACCACACTGACTGTAGAGGAGGAGTGTATTTAGGATCAACAACCACACTGACTGTAGAGGTGGAGTGTATTTAGGAACAACAACCACACTGACTGTAGAGGTGGAGTGTATTTAGGAACAACAACCACACTGACTGTAGAGGTGGAGTGTATTTAGGAACAACAACCACACTGACTGTAGAGGTGGAGTGTACATAGGAACAACAATCACACTGACTGTAGAGGTGGAGTGTATTTAGGAACAACAACCACACTGACGTAGAGGTGGAGTGTATTTAGGATCAACAACCACACTGACTGTAGAGGTGGAGTGTACATAGGAACAACAATCACACTGACTGTAGAGGTGGAGTGTATTTAGGAACAACAATCACACTGACTGTAGTGGTGGAGTGTATGTAGGAACAACAATCACACTGACTGTAGAGGTGGAGTGTTTTTAGGAACAACAACCACACTGACTGTAGTGGTGGAGTGTATGTAGGAAGAACAATCACACTGACTGTAGAGGTGGAGTGTTTTTAGGAACAACAACCACACTGACTGTAGATGTGGAGTGTATTTAGGAACAACAACCACACTGACTGTAGAGGAGGAGTGTACTTAGGAACAACAATCACACTGACTGTAGAGGTGGGGTGTACGTAGGAACAACAACCACACTGATTGTAGAGGTGGAGTGTATTTAGGAACAACAACAACACTGACTGTAGAGGTGGAGTGTATTTAGGAACAACAATCACACTGACTGTAGAGGTGGAGAGTGTTTAGGAACAACAACCACACTGACTGTAGAGGTGAAGTGTACGTAGGAACAAAAACCACACTGACTGTAGAGGTGGAGTGTATTTAGGAACAACAATCACACTGACTGTAGAGGTGGAGTGTATTTAGGATCAACAATCACACTGACTGTAGAGGTGGAGTTTATTTAGGAACAACAATCACAATGACTGTAGAGGTGGAGTGTGCATAGGAACAACAACCACACTGACTGTAGAGGTGGAGTGTACGTAGGAACAACAATCACACTGACTGTAGAGGTGGAGTGTATGTAGGAACAACAACTACACTGACTGTAGAGGTGGAGTGTACATAGGAAAAACAACCACACTGACTGTAGTGGTGGAGTGTATGTAGGAACAACAATCACACTGACTGTAGAGGTGGAGTGTTTTTAGGAACAACAACCACACTGACTGTAGACGTGGAGTGTAATTAGGAACAACAAACACACTGACTGTAGAGGTGGAGTGTATTTAGGAACAATAACAACACTGAGTGTAGAGGTGGAGTGTATTTAGGAACAACAACCACACTGACTGTAGAGGTGGAGTGTACGTAGGAACAGCAACCACACTGACTATAGAGGTGGAGTGTATTTAGGAACAACAACCACACTGACTGTAGAGTTGGAGTGTATTTAGGAACAACAACCACACTGACTGTAGAGGTGGAGTGTACGTAGGAACAACAACCACACTGACTGTAGAGGTGGAGTGTATTTAGGAACAACAACCACACTGACTGTAGAGGTGGAGTGTATTTAGGAACAACAACCACACTGACAGTAGAGGTGGATTGTATTTAGGAACAACAATCACACTGACTGTAGAGGTGGAGTGTATTTAGGATCAACAACCACACTGACTGTAGAGGTGGAGTGTATTTAGGAACAACAACCACACTGACTGTAGAGGTGGAGTGTATTTAGGATCAACAACCACACTGACTGTAGAGGTGGAGTGTATGTAGGAACAGCAACCACACTGACTTTAGAGGTGGAGTGTATTTAGGAACAACAACCACAATGACTGTAGATGTGGAGTGTATTTAGGAACAACAATCACACTGACTGTAGAGGTGGAGTGTATTTAGGAACAACAACCACACTGACTGTAGAGGTGGAGTGTACGTAGGAACAACAACCACACTGACTGTAGAGGTGGAGTGTATTTAGGAACAACAATCACACTGAATGTAGAGGTGGAGTGTACGTAGGAACAACAACCACACTGACTGTAGAGATGGAGTGTATTTAGGAACAACAACCACACTGACTGTAGAGGTGGAGTGTATTTAGGAAAAACAATCACACTGACTGTAGAGGTGGAGTGTACGTAGGAACAACAACCACACTGACTGTAGAGGTGGAGTGTATTTAGGAACAACAACCACACTGACTGTAGAGGTGGAGTGTACTTAGGAACAACAACCACACTGACTGTAGAGGTGGAGTGTACGTAGGAACAACAATCACACTGACTGTAGAGATGGAGTGTACGTAGGAACAACAACCACACTGACTGTAGAGGTGGAGTGTACGTAGGAACAGCAACCACACTGACTATAGAGGTGGAGTGTTTTTAGGAACAACAACCACACTGACTGTAGATGTGGAGTGTATTTAGGAACAACAACCACACTGACTGTAGAGGTGGAGTGTACTTAGGAACAACAATCACACTGACTGTAGAGGTGGGGTGTACGTAGGAACAACAACCACACTGATTGTAGAGGTGGAGTGTATTTAGGAACAACAACAACACTGACTGTAGAGGTGAAGTGTACGTAGGAACAAAAACCACACTGACTGTAGAGGTGGAGTGTATTTAGGAACAACAATCACACTGACTGTAGAGGTGGAGTGTATTTAGGATCAACAATCACACTGACTGTAGAGGTGGAGTGTATTTAGGAACAACAATCACAATGACTGTAGAGGTGGAGTGTGCATAGGAACAACAACCACACTAAATGTAGAGGTGAAGTGTACGTAGGAACAACAATCACACTGACTGTAGAGGTGGAGTGTACGTAGGAACAAAAACAACACTGAGTGTAGAGGTGGAGTGTACGTAGGAACAACAACCACACTGACTGTGGAGGTGGAGTGTACGTAGGAACAACAACTACACTGACTGTAGAGGTGGAGTGTACATAGGAAAAACAACCACACTGACTGTAGTGGTGGAGTGTATGTAGGAACAACAATCACACTGATTGTAGAGGTGGAGTGTTTTTAGGAACAACAACCACACTGACTGTAGACATGGAGTGTATTTAGGAACAACAAACACACTGACTGTAGAGGTGGAGTGTTTTTAGGACCAATAACAACACTGAGTGTAGAGGTGGAGTGTATTTAGGAACAACAACCACACTGACTGTAGAGGTGGAGTGTATTTTGGAACAACAACCACACTGACTGTAGAGGTGGAGTGTACGTAGGAACAGCAACCACACTGACTATAGAGGTGGAGTGTATTTAGGAACAACAACCACACTGACTGTAGAGGTGGAGTGTATTTAGGAACAACAACCACACTGACTGTAGAGGTGGAGTGTACGTAGGAACAGCAACCACACTGACTGTAGAGGTGGAGTGTATTTAGGAACAACAACCACACTGACTGTAGAGGTGGAGTGTATTTAGGAACAACAACCACACTGACAGTAGAGGTGGATTGTATTTAGGAACAACAATCACACTGACTGTAGAGGTGGAGTGTATTTAGGATCAACAACCACACTGACTGTGGAGGTGGAGTGTATTTAGGAACAACAACCACACTGACTGTAGAGGTGGAGTGTATTTAGGAACAACAACCACACTGACTGTAGAGGTGGAGTGTACGTAGGAACAGCAACCACACTGACTATAGAGGTGGAGTGTATTTAGGAACAACAACCACACTGACTGTAGAGGTGGAGTGTATTTAGGAACAACAACCACACTGACTGTAGAGGTGGAGTGTACGTAGGAACAGCAACCACACTGACTGTAGAGGTGGAGTGTATTTAGGAACAACAACCACACTGACTGTAGAGGTGGAGTGTATTTAGGAACAACAACCACACTGACAGTAGAGGTGGATTGTATTTAGGAACAACAATCACACTGACTGTAGAGGTGGAGTGTATTTAGGAACAACAACCACACTGACTGTAGAGGTGGAGTGTACGTAGGAACAGCAACCACACTGACTGTAGAGGTGGAGTGTATTTAGGAACAACAACCACACTGACTGTAGAGGTGGAGTGTATTTAGGAACAACAACCACACTGACTGTAGAGGTGGAGTGTATTTAGGAACAACAACCACACTGACAGTAGAGGTGGATTGTATTTAGGAACAACAATCACACTGACTGTAGAGGTGGAGTGTATTTAGGATCAACAACCACACTGACAGTAGAGGTGGATTGTATTTAGGAACAACAATCACACTGACTGTAGAGGTGGAGTGTATTTAGGATCAACAACCACACTGACTGTGGAGGTGGAGTGTATTTAGGAACAACAACCACACTGACTGTAGAGGTGGAGTGTATTTAGGAACAACAACCACACTGAATGTAGAGGTGGAGTGTACGTAGGAACAACAACCACACTGACTGTAGAGGTAGAGTGTATTTAGGAACAACAACCACACTGACTGTAGAGGTGGAGTGTATTTAGGAAAAACAATCACACTGACTGTAGAGGTGGAGTGTACGTAGGAACAACAACCACACTGACTGTAGACGTGGAGTGTATTTAGGAACAACAACCACACTGACTGTAGAGGTGGAGTGTACTTAGGAACAACAACCACACTGACTGTAGAGGTGGAGTGTACGTAGGAACAACAATCACACTGACTGTAGAGATGGAGTGTACGTAGGAACAACAACCACACTGACTGTAGAGGAGGAGTGTATTTAGGAACAACAATCACACTGACTGTAGAGTTGGAGTGTATTTAGGAACAACAACAACACTGACTGTAGATGTGGAGTGTATTTAGGAACAACAACCACACTGACTGTAGAGGTGGAGTGTATTTAGGAACAACAACCACACTGACTGTAGAGGTGGAGTGTATTTAGGAACAACAACCACACTGACTGTAAAGGTGGAGTGTATTTAGGAACAACAACCACACTGACTGTAGAGGTGGCGTGTATTTAGGAACAACAACCACACTGCCTGTAGAGGTGGAGTGTATTTAGGAACAACAACAACACTGACTGTAGAGGTGGAGTGTACATATTCGATTTGATGTATTCCATTCCACCTGTTCCGCTCCAGCCGTTAACACACGCCTGTTCTCCACCAGTTAAGGTAACACCAACCTCCTGTGCTCTTAGCAGCCTCCTCTAGGCTGCATCCCATTTGGCACCCTTTTGCCTTTGTCCAGGGCCCTATATTCTGAAAAGGAAACAGGGTGCCATCTGGGATACACGTCTGGCTCTGAGAGGCCTGACACAGCTTATTCTTCAGGACTGTTTAATATTCCTGTCCTATTGTATTGTATTTCTGGCACAGCGAGCAGAGCATTGTTTTTCTGACTCCCCTGACCTGCATGACTTCAGCATTACTTTGACAGGATCCTGACCTTTATAGAATTCATGTGAATGGTGGAGGTTTGAGTTAATAAGGGGTGCTTTGTGTTTCAATACTTGTGTGTGGTGGGGAGGGAATGAGGAAGGGATGGACAGGGAAAGACAATGAGGGAGAAAGAAAGACAGGGACGGACTGACAGACAGACAGACAGACAGACAGACAGACAGACAGACAGACAGACAGACTCATACTGACAGACAGACAGACAGACAGACATCATAATGCCATCTATATTGTGAAGTGCACCAGTCCCTCCTGCAGCAAAGCACCCCCACAACATGATGCTGCCACCCCTGTGCTTCACGGTTGGGATGGTGTTCTTCGGCTTGCAAGCCTCCCCCTTTTTCCTCCAAACATAACGATGGTCATTATGGCCAAACAGTTCTACTTTTGTTTCATCAGATCAGAGGACATTTCTCCAGAATGTATGATCTTTGCCCCCCATGTGCAGTTGCAAACCATAGTCTGGCTTTTCTATGGCGGTTTTGGAGCAGTGTCTTCTTCATTGCTGAGTGGCCTTTCAGGTTATGTACATATAGGACTCGTTTTACTGTGGATATAGATACTTTTGGACCGGTTTCCTCCAGCATCTTCACAAGGTCCTTTGCTGCTGTTCTGGGATTGATTTGCACTTTTCGCACCAAAGTACGTTCATCTCTAGGAGACAGAACGCATCTCCTTCCTGAGCGGTATGACAGCTGCGTGGCAATTTTTGTCTGAAGGTATTGGCGTGGCCATCACACAGCCCAGACCTCAATCCTATTGAAAATGTGTTGGCTGAATTGAAAACGTGTGTGCGAGCAAGGAGGCCTACTAACCTAACTCAGTTACACCAGCTCTGTCAGGAGGAATGGGGCAAAATTAAACAATTTAAAGACAATGCTACCAAATACTAAAGGAGTGTATGTAAACTTCTGACCCACTGGGAATGTGATGAAATAAATAAAAGCTGAAATAAATCATTCTCTCTACTATTATTCTGACATTTCACATTCTTAAAATAAATTAACAGTCTGATTCCTTGAGATAAAAGCTGTTTTTCAGTCTCTTGGTCTCAGCTTTGATAAACCTGTACTGACCTCTCCTTCTGGATGGTAGTGGTGTGAATAGGCCGTGGCTCGAGTGGCTGAGGTTCTTGATGAGCTTTCTTTGACACTGGGTGCTGTAGATGTCCTGGAAGCCAGGCAGTGTGCCTCCGGTGATGCGTTGGGCAGACCGCGCCACCCACTGGAGAGCCCTGTGGTTGTGATCAGTGCAGTTGCCGTACCAGGCGGTGATACAGCCTGGATGCTCTCAATGGTGCATCTGTAAAAGTTTGTGAGGGTTTTTGGGGCCAAGACAAATTTCTTCAGCTTCTGGAGGTTGAAGAGGCGCCATTGCACCTTCTTCACCACACTTTTTGTGTGGGTGGACAGTTTCAGATTGTCAGTGATGTGTACACTCAGGAACTTGAATCTTTTCACCATCTCTACTGTGTTCCCATCGATGTGGATGGGGCCACGCTCCCTCTGCCTTCTGAAGTCAACGATCATCTCCTTCGTTTTGTTGACAGAGAGATTATTTTTCTGGCACCACTCTTAAACGTCTAAAGTCTGAAAAGAGGCTCAGCCTCCGTCTCTCCAGGGCTTGGTGCCAGATGCAGCCGCCGTGTCCATCCCAGCCACACAGTAGAGCTTGTCAGGCAGGGCTGGGTGCTCTGCCTTTGGGGAAGCGAGAACTAGGGCTGGGGGAGAGAACTGGGAATGGGGGAGATAAGGTGTGTGTGTGTGGTGTTAGAGGACATGGTTAGGACAGGGCATGAGGGAGATAAGGAGTTGTACCAGTCAGTTGTCTCAGTGTTCAGGAACTGGAGCTTGTTTCAGGTCTAGGTTACATCCCAAATGGCACCCTATTCCCTTTGTAGTGTAATGCTTTTTACCAGGGCCCATAGGGAATATGGAATAGGGTGCCATTTGGCATGCAGAGATTTGGGATGCAGCCCCAGTTGACAGATAAAAGGAGGGACGACATCGCTCTACTGCTCTCCCTGGTTCTGATGCTCCATACTGCATCTGCAGAGTCATTATAGCGGTACAGTAGGTTGTCATGGTGTTAACTCTGTCTGATGAAGATCTCTGACCCAAACGTCACAGTACATTTTTAAGTTTGGATATGTTTTATTAGCTGAAATAAAATATCCCAAAAATGTTCCATACCCACAAAAAGCTTATTTCTATCAAATTTTGTGCACAATTTATTTACATCCCTGATAGTGAGCATTTCTCCTTTGCCAAGATAATCCATCCACCTGACAGGTGTGGCATATCAAGAAGCTGATTAAAAAGCATGATCATTACACAGGTGCACTTTGTGCTGGGGACAATATAAGGCTGCTTTAAAATGTGCAGTTTTGTCACACAACACAATGCCACAGATGTGAGCAGGGAGTGTGCAATTTGCATGCTGACTGTGCAACGGATGTGAAACGGCTAGCTTAGTTAGCGTGGGCGCTAAATAGCGTTTCAATCAGTGACGTCACTTGCTCTGAGACCTTGAAGTAGTAGTTCCCCTTGCAGAGGGCCCCTCTGCAAGGGCCGCGGCTTTTGTGGAGCGATGGGTAACGATGCTTCGAGGGTGACTGTTGATGTGTGCAGAAGGTCCCTAGTTCGCGCCCGGGTATGGGCGAGGGGACGGTCTAAAATTATACTGTTACATTGATGCTGTTGACCCGGATTACTGGTTGCTGCGGGCTGTGTGTGCGGGCTCTGTCAGCTGGGCCGTGTGTTCCTCTTTCAGCTGGGCCGTGTGTTCCTCTGTCAGCTGGGCTGTGTGTTCCTCTGTCAGCTGGGCTGTGTGCTCCTCTGTCAGCTGGGCTGTGTGTTCCACTGTCAGCTGGGCTGTGTGCTCCTCTGTCAGCTGGGCCGTGTGTTGCTCTGTCAGCTAGGCCGTGTGTTCCTCTGTCAGCTGGGCTGTGTGCTCCTCTGTCAGCTGGGCCGTGTGTTCCTCTGTCAGCTGGGCTGTGTGCTCCTCTGTCAGCTGGGCTGTGTGCTCCTCTGTCAGCTGGGCCATGTGTTCCTCAGTCAGCTGGGCCTTGTGTTCCTCTGTCAGCTGGGCCGTGTGTCCCTCTGTCAGCTGGGCCGTGTCCTCTGTCAGCTGGGCTGTGTGCTCCTCTGTCAGCTGGGCCGTGTGTTCCTCTGTCAGCTGGGCTGTGTGCTCCTCTGTCAGCTGGGCTGTGTGTTCCTCTGTCAGCTGGGCTGTGTGCTCCTCTGTCAGCTGGGCCGTGTGTTCCTCTGTCAGCTGGGCTGTGTCTTCCTCTGTCAGCTGGGCCGTGTGTTTCTCTGTCAGCTGGGCCCTGTGTTCCTCTGTCAGCTGGGCCGTGTGTTCCTCTGTCAGCTGGGCCGTGTGTTCCTCTGTCAGCTGGGCTGTGTGTTCCTCTGTCAGCTGGGCCGTGTGTTCCTCTGTCAGCTGGGCCGTGTGTTCCTCTGTCAGCTGGGCTGTGTGTTCCTCTGTCAGCTGGGCCGTGTGTTCCTCTGTCAGCTGGGCTGTGTCTTCCTCTGTCAGCTGGGCTGTGTCTTCCTATGTCAGCTGGGCCGTGTGTTCCTCTGTCAGCTGGGCCATGTGCTCCGCTCTCTCCTCAAGTTCTCTTACCTCAGTCCAGAGGGCAGCCAGCTCTCTCAGACATTCTCAGACATCTCCATCTTCCGCCCTCCAGGTCTTGTTGGTGGGGTGTTGTTGTGCTGGTCTGTGTTGTGGGTCTGTTCTGTCCAAATTGTGTGGACCTTGAGTTCCACCATCTCTCTCTCTCCTGGTCTGTGAATTTACCTCTTTGTATCAGTCATCAAATAGTGTCTCTGGATTGTCCTTGAGGAGCTTATTTTTGTACTTATTGAGTGCAGCGTTATTTTAATATTTTATATCCAAGGGGTACTGTACTGTGGTGACCTCTGCACAGGGGAGCCATGGAGCAGGGAGATTTAAGGCCTCTGCATTTGGTTGGGGGAGGCAGTGCTTCCATTGTTGTGCTCAAAAGATCTCACTTCCTACTTCAGTGCTAATTGAAGTTGCAACTGTTCTGTCCTAGCAGCTTGGTAGTTTAATGGCATTTTTTTACTAAGCTTTGTATAACAAAATTATCTAGGGATTATTGTCTTTAACCTTTTGGCTTCAATAGTAGCTTCAGACTGAACATCACTCACTTGTGTCATATTTCAAGGTTTCTGCTGTGTTTTTTCTGCAGGTTTTTGTTTGTTAGAATTATTGTCTTGATAGTCCCTGGTAGTAATTATCCATTCATGTAATTTTGTTAAAAATCAAGGTTGTAAGTTTGGAATTTGGATATGCCAAAGCAAGGAAAATAGATAATAAACAATCAAAAATGAACAGTAAACATTACACTCACAAAAGTTCCAAAGGAACAGAGACATTTCAAATGTCATATTATGTCTATATACAGTGTTGTAATGATGTGGAAATAGTTAAAGTACAAAAGGGAAAATAAATAAACATAAATGTGGGTTGTATTTACAATGGTGTTTGTTCTTCACTGGTTGCCCTTTTCTTGTGGCAACAGGTCACACACACATCTTGCTGCTATGATGGCACACTGGCATTCTGCCCAGTAGATATGGGAGTTTATCAAAATCGGGTTTGTTTTTCAGAATTCTTTGTGGATCTGTGTAATCTGAGGGAAATATGTGTCTCTAATATGGTCATACATTTGGCAGGAGGTTAGGAAGTGCAACTCAGTTCCCACCTCATTTTGTGGGCAGTGTGCACATAGCCTGTCTTCTATTGAGAGCCAGGTCTGCCTACGGCGGCCTTTCTCATGTTGTCTAAAAGGGATTGAATATGTTGTTGCCTAATTGTTTTTTGGTAGGTTTCTACACTACTTTCCATCGATAGCATTTCTTAATTTTGTTCAGTTCTTTTGGCTTTGATGCCTCATGGATTGCGTATTGCTCTGTTCAATAAGACTGTGCTTTTGCTGTGATCTGATAGGGGTGTCAGTGGGCTGACTGTGAACGCTCTGAGAAACTCTGGGTTGAGGTCGGTGATAAAGTAGTCTACAGTACTACTGCCAAGAGATGTGCTATATGATTCCATAGGATTCCCCTCGAAGTCTACCATTGACTGACAGAGCTGCAGGAGTTGTGACCCGTTTTTTTGTCGGTTATGTTGTCATAGTTGTGCCTAGGGGGGCATTGGGGACGGAATGCTATCACCTCCAGGCAGGTGTTTGTCCCCCTGTGTGCTGAGGGTGTCAGGTTCTTGTCCAATTCTGGCAGAATTGGTCTCCACAGACTAGTACATGTCTATCTCTCACTAATGAAAATAAAGAAATAAAGCAATGGATTTGAGCTTAGACAGCCAAGCATGGAGGAAGTCCCTGTTTTTAAAGAGACTGATACCACTGGGCCTCCTACACCTATTCTCTCACATCTTATCCAGGAAGTCAGCATTTTGCAGGGCAGGATTACCTAGGTTGCCTCCTGAATGGAACCCTAATCCCTATATAGTGCACAATGCTTTACCAGGGTCCATAGGTAGTAGTGCAATATGTAGGGAGTAGAGTTCCATTTGGTATGCAGCCCCAGGCTCTGTGACAGAGATATTCATTAACTCCCGTCGACATCTTAGAGAGAGATCACAGCCCCACAATCCTACAGAGGGTTGGGATGAAGGCCTCAACTCAGCTAGAACCAAAGGTGTCTGTTACTCTGCTTACTTGGGGTTACGTCCAAAATGGCACCCCATTCCATAAATATCCTATAGTTGTTCTAGGATCGATCTATAATGCATCCTATAATACAGCTGGAATTGTTCTGTACCCTATCTCCTATATTCTAGTGCACTACTTAGGGAATATGGTGCTAACTGACAGAGACATGGTTGTATACCCTCCCTTTTCTGCAGTCCTTTGAGAGATGGGAGTGGATTCAACTGTTGAAGGGTGTTTTCCAGCTCACTAAGCAGCAACTAAATTAGAGGATGATTTGGTCTTAGTGGAGAGATTTGTCCGATTTGAGATAGAATCCCTTAGGCTAAGGATACGCTTGAACGCATGCACACCCACAGACACATGTGCATGCACACACACACACACACACACACACACACACACACACACACACACACACACACACACACACACACACACACACACACACACACACACACACACACACACACACACACACACACACACACACACACACACACACACACACACACACACACACACACACACACAATTCACTCTCTGCATTTTTATTCTGTGTGAGGCATGGTTATTTACTGAAGGTTTTCCCACCTGCACACAGAATATAATTACAGGAGTGAGCTGGGTACCAACATTATCCCTGGACCTAGAGATATGACAACTGGATATGTTGCTATGGCACCTGGATATGTTGCTATGTACTATTGTGAGTTAACCTATAATAATCAGCTGCAGTTAATAGCAACAGCTGGTCTTACTGGGGTCCGACACAACGAAAAAAACATTACAGACAAAATACTTTCCAATTGACATACATTTAAAAACATTCACATGTAGTGTGTGTTGCATCTATCAGTTACACATACCTGTCAGTACATACACACAAGGAGGTCACATGGGGAGAGGTTTGAGTAATAGATCTAATTCCGACGATCCGTTTGAAGAGGTATGTGTAACGTCAGTGTTCTCATTATTGGTCCTGTACTATATGGATAGATATTGGTATAGATTAGATTGATCAATGGCTGTGTTTACAAAGACAGCCCAATTCTGATGTCTTGCCCATAATACCAATTAGTGGAAATAGATCAGAATTGGGCTGCAATATGGTTGATGTTTATAATTACACAAAGTTGAGGTTAATTAGGAGGTGGGTGATTGACACCATTATTGAAGAGTTGAATGACGCAGCTTGTATATCAAATACCACCCCATATTCCCTATGTAGTGCACTGTTTTTGACCCTGGTCCCTATATAGAGAATAGGGTGCCATTTGGGATTGACTAATAATATTATGTAATTGGTCTTTTGATCAGTAAGACCAGATCTGTTGTCACTAATTGGTATTTTTACAAGTCAGACCAGATCTGTTGTCACTAATTGGTATTTTTACAAGTCAGACCAGATCTGTTGTCACTAATTTGTATTTTTACAAGTCAGACCAGATCTGTTGTCACTAATTGGTATTTTGATCAGTCAGACCAGATCTGTTGTCACTAATTGGTATTTTGATCAGTCAGACCAGATCTGTTGTCACTAATTGGTATTTTTACAAGTCAGACCAGATCTGTTGTCACTAATTGGTATTTTTACAAGTCAGACCAGATCTGTTGTCACTAATTGGTATTTTGATCAGTCAGACCAGATCTGTTGTCACTAATTGGTATTTTTACAAGTCAGACCAGATCTGTTGTCACTAATTGGTATTTTTACAAGTCAGACCAGATCTGTTGTCACTAATTGGTATTTTTACAAGTCAGACCAGATCTGTTGTCACTAATTTGTATTTTTACAAGTCAGACCAGATCTGTTGTCACTAATTGGTATTTTGATCAGTCAGACCAGATCTGTTGTCACTAATTGGTATTTTGATCTGTCAGACCAGATCTGTTGTCACTAATTGGTATTTTGATCAGTCAGACCAGATCTGTTGTCACTAATTTGTATTTTGCCCAGTCAGATCAGGGCCCATATCCACAAAGCGTCTCAGAGCAGAACATTGGTCATAAGTGGTGAGAATAGAGACATTCTACTCTTACGGGTAAAAATACAAGCTATGCATGAAGCCTCTGTAGTCACGAGACCCACCTAATGGACAGATACTGTATTTAGGACACCTCATGACCTGTCCTAACCAGTTCATGAGCTGTCCTAACCAGTTCATGAGCTGTCCTAACCAGTTCATGAGCTGTCCTAACCAGTTCATGAGCTGTCCTAACCAGTTCATGAGCTGTCCTAACCAGTTCATGAGCTGTCCTAACCAGTTCATGAGCTGTCCTAACCAGTTCATGAGCTGTCCTAACCAGTTCATGAGCTGTCCTAACCAGTTCATGAGCTGTCCTAACCAGTTCATGAGCTGTCCTAACCAGTTCATGAGCTGTCCTAACCAGTTCATGAGCTGTCCTATAAATAAATAAACACGATGTTCTTTTGATTATTTAATTACGTATATCATGTTATTTCAAGTTATCCATTTGGAACGCAATATCACGTTGTTAAAAAACATGTCTAAATTTGGCATGCCAATAAATTGTGCAATTGAAGGCATCTACTGCTAATGTTATCTTTTATTGTGTTTGATGAAAATTATAGACCTCTCAAACGTTGCATACAATATTATAGGCAAGTGACTTGATGCCTACCGTGCCAAAGCGATTTAGAGTTGTTAAACGGGAGTGTGTCTTGATATAATGGCAATATTGTCAAAATTCTGCTTTTAACGAACCTCAGAATTCATTTTTTTTTTTTAAAGTTCTGCATCTCCTGTACTTCCGGCGCCGACAGAGATGGCCGCCTCGCTTCGCGTTCCTAGGAAACTATGCAGTTTTTTGTTTTTTTACGTGTTATTTCTTACATTAGTACCCCAGGTCATCTTAGGTTTCATTACATACAGTCGAGAAGAATTACTGAATATAAGATCAGCGTCAACTCACCATCAGTACAACCAAGAATATGTTTTTCGCGACGAGGATCCTGTGTTCTGCCTTACAAACAGGACAACGGAGTGGATTCCATGCAGCGACCCAAAAAAAAAACGACTCAGAAAAAGAGGGAAACGAGGCGGTCTTCTGGTCAGGCTCCATAGACGGGCACACCGTGCACCACTCCCTAGCATTCTTCTTGCCAATGTCCAGTCTCTTGACAACAAGGTTCATGAAATCCGAGCAAGGGTAGCATTCCAGAGGGACATCAGTGACTGCAACGTTCTTTGCTTCACGGAAACATGGCTCACTGGAGAGACGCTATCCGAGGCGGTGCAGCCAACGGGTTTCTCCACGCATCGCGCCGACAGAAACAAACATCTTTCTGGTAAGAAGAGGGGCGGGGGCGTATGCCTTATGGCTAACGTGACATGGTGTGATGAAAGAAACATACAGGAACTCAAATCCTTCTGTTCACCTGATTTAGAATTCCTCACAATCAAATGTAGACCGCATTATCTACCAAGAGAATTATCTTCGATTATAATCACAGCCGTATATATCCCCCCCCAAGCAGACACATCGATGGCTCTGAACAAACTTTATTTAACTCTCTGCAAACTGGAAACGATTTATCCGGAGGCTGCATTCATTGTAGCTGGGGATTTTAACAAGGCTAATCTGAAAACAAGACTCCCTAAATTTTATCAGCATATCGATTGCGCAACCAGGGGTGGAAAGACCTTGGATCATTGTTACTCTAACTTCCGCGACGCATATAAGGCCCTGCCCCGCCCCCCTTTCGGAAAAGCTGACCACGACTCCATTTTGTTGATCCCTGCCTACAGACAGAAACTAAAACAAGAGGCTCCCACGCTGAGGTCTGTCCAACGCTGGTCCGACCAAGCTGACTCCACACTCCAAGACTGCTTCCATCACATGGACTGGGATATGTTTTGTATTGCGTCAGATAACATTGACGAATACGCTGATTCGGTGTGCGAGTTCATTAGAACGTGCGTTGAAGATGTCGTTCCCATAGCAACGATTAAAACATTCCCTAACCAGAAACCGTGGATTGATGGCAGCATTCGTGTGGAACTGAAAGCGCGAACCTCTGCTTTTAATCAGGGCAAGGTGTCTGGTAACATGACCTAATACAAACAGTGCAGCTATTCCCTCCGCAAGGCTATCAAACAAGCTAAGCGTCAGTACAGAGACAAAGTAGAATCTCAATTCAACGGCTCAGACACAAGAGGCATGTGGCAGGGTCTACAGTCAATCACGGACTACAGGAAGAAATCCAGCCCAGTCACGGACCAGGATGTCTTGCTCCCAGGCAGACTAAATAACTTTTTTGCCCGCTTTGAGGACAATACAGTGCCACTGACACGGCCTGCAACGGAAACATGCGGTCTCTCCTTCACTGCAGCCGAGGTGAGTAAAACATTAAAACGTGTTAACCCTCGCAAGGCTGCAGGCCCAGACGGCATCCCCAGCCGCGCCCTCAGAGCATGCGCAGACCAGCTGGCCGGTGTGTTTACGGACATATTCAATCAATCCCTATACCAGTCTGCTGTTCCCACATGCTTCAAGAGGGCCACCATTGTTCCTGTTCCCAAGAAAGCTAAGGTAACTGAGCTAAACGACTACCGCCCCGTAGCACTCACTTCCGTCATCATGAAGTGCTTTGAGAGACTAGTCAAGGACCATATCACCTCCACCCTACCTGACACCCTAGACCCACTCCAATTTGCTTACCGCCCAAATAGGTCCACAGACGATGCAATCTCAACCACACTACACACTGCCCTAACCCATCTGGACAAGAGGAATACCTATGTGAGAATGCTGTTCATCGACTACAGCTCGGCATTCAACACCATAGTACCCTCTGTAAACTCTGCAACACCCTAATGAAATATAAATCCAATAGTCTCTGTTGATTCTCTGTTGATTCTCTACTTCTCTCTGATTAGCTGAGCTCCAGTACATTTTAGTAATTTAGCAGACACTTATCCAGAGCAACTTACAATAGTCAGCACATACATTTTTGTACAGGTCCACCATGGGAATCAAACCCAGAACCCTGGCATTGCAAGCATCATACTGTACCAACTGAGCCACACGGGACAGTAACAAGTCTTCATGGCACCATCTCTTTGAGAGATTGATATCTGGATATGTGTGTGTGTGTGTGCCTGTGTAGCGACAACTGTTTGGATCCTGAGTGGATGATCAATGATCAATGGTAACAGGTTGCACATGAGCTCAATTTCAAGTCTCTTAGCAAAGGTTCTGAAAACTTGTGAGAATAACGTATTTCGTTTTTTATTTTATTTTTAATACATTATAAAAACCTGTTTTCAGTTTGTCATTTGGGAGTATTGTATATAGATTGAGAAAGAGAAAGAGAGGGAGGGAAGGTGGGAGATTTAGTCAATTTTACAATAAAGCTGTAACGTAACAAAATGTGGAGAAAGGGAAGGGGGTCTGAATACTTTCTGAATGTACTGTGTAACGTCTGCTTCCAACACAGTCTCAAACACGTAGATCCCCTGAATTCACTGTGTAACGTCTGCTTCCAACACAGTCTCAAACACGTAGCTCCCCTGAATATACTGTGTAATGCCTGCTTCCAAAACAGTCTCAAACACGTAGATCCCCTCGACCCTGCTGCCTGCCTCCTCCTGTGTCTGACCTTCTTCCTGCCCCTGGACCCTGCTACCTGCCTCCGCCTGTGTATGACCTTCTGCCTGCCCCTGGACCCAGCTACCTTCCTCCTCCTGTGTATGACCATCTGCCTGCCCCTGGACCCTGCTACCTGCCTCCTCCTGTGAATGACCTTCTGCCTGCCCCTGGACCCAGCTACCTTCCTCCTCCTGTGTATTACCATCTGCCTGGCCCTGGACCCTGATACCTGCCTCCTCCTGTAAATGACCTTCTGCCTGCCCCTGGACCCAGCTACCTGCCTCCTCCTGTGTATGACCTTCTGCCTGCCCCTGGACCCTGCTACCTGCCTCCTCCTGTGTATGACTTTCTTCCTGCCCCTGGACCCAGCTACATGCCTCATCCTGTGTATGACCTTCTGCCTTCCCATGGACACTGCTACCTGCCTCCTCCTGTGTTTGACCTTCTGCCTGCCCCTGGACCCAGCTACCTGCCTCCTCCTGTGTATGACCTTCTGCCTGCCCCTGGACCCAGCTACCTGCCTCCTCCTGTGTATGACCTTCTGCCTGCCCCTGAACCCTGCTACCTGCCTCCTCCTGTGTATGACCTGCCTGCCCTTGGACCCTGCTACCTGCCTCCTCCTGTGTATGACCTTCTTCCTGCCCCTGGACCCGCTACCTGCCTCCCCCTGTGTATGACCGTCTGCCTGCCCCTGGACCCAGCTACCTGCCTCCTCCTGTGTGTGACCTTCTGCCTGCCCCTGGACCCAACTATCTGCTTCCCCCTGTGTATGACATTCTTCCTGCCCCTGGACCCAGCTACCTGCCTCCTCCTGCGTATGACCTTCTGCCTGCCCCTGGACCCTGCTACCTGCCTCCTCCTGTGTATGACCTTCTGCCTGCCCCTGGACCCTGCTACCTGCCTCCTCCTGTGTATGACCTTCTGCCTGCCCCTGGACCCTGCTACCTGCGTCCTCCTGTGTATGACCTTCTGCCTGCCCCTGGACCCTTCCTCCTCCTGTGTATGACCTTCTGCCTGCCCCTGGACCCTGCTACCTGCCTCCTCCTGTGTAACCTTCTGCCTGCCCCTGGATCCAGCTACCTGCTCCCCCCTGTGTATGACATTCTTCCTGCCCCTGGACCTTGCTAACTGCCTCCTCCTGTGTATGAACTTCTGCCTGCCCCTGGACCCTGCTACCTGCCTCCTCCTAGGCATTACCTTCTGCCTGCCCCTGGACCCTGCTACCTGCCTCCTCCTGTGTATGACCTTCTGCCTGCCCCTGGACCCAGCTACCTGCCTCCTCCTGTGTATGACATTCTGCCTGCCCTTGGACCCTTCCTCCTCCTGTGTATGACCTTTTGCCTGCCACTGTACCCAGGTATCTGCCTCCTCCTGTGTATGACCTTCTGCCTGCCCCTGGACCCAGCTACCTGCCTCCTCCTGTGTATGACCTTCTGCCTGCCCCTGGACCCAGCTACCTGCCTCCTCCCGTGTATGACCTTCTGCCTGCCCCTGGACCCAGCTACCTGCCTCCTCCTGTGTATGACCTTCTGCCTGCCCCTGGACCCAGCTACCTGCCTCCTCCTGTGTATGACCTTCTGCCTGCCCCTGGACCCAGCTACCTGCCTCCTCCTGTGTATGACCTTCTGCCTGCCCCTGTACCCTGCTACCTGCCTCCTCCTGTGTATGACCTTCTGCCTGCCCTTGGACCCTGCTACCTGCCTCCTCCTGTGTATGACCTTCTTCCTGCCCCTGGACCCGCTACCTGCCTACTCCTGTGTATGACCTTCTGCCTGCCCCTGGACACAGCTACCTGCCTCCCCCTGTGTCTGACCTTCTGCCTTCCCCTGGACCCTGCTACCTGCCTCCTCCTGTGTATGACCTTCTGCCTGCCCCTGGACCCAGCTACCTGCTTCCCCCTGTGTATGACATTCTTCCTGCCCCTGGACCCAGCTACCTGCCTCCTCCTGCGTATGACCTTCTGCCTGCCCCTGGACCCTGCTACCTGCCTCCTCCTGTGTATGACCTTCTGCCTGCCCCTGGACCCTGCTACCTGCCTCGTCCTGTGTATGACCTTCTGTCTGCCCTTGGACCCTGCAACCTGCCTCTCCTGTGTATGACCTTCTGCCTGCCCCTGGACCCAGCTACCTGCCTCCTCCTGTGTATGACCTTCTGCCTGCCCCTGGACACAGCTACCTGCCTCCCCCTGTGTCTGACCTTCTGCCTTCCCCTGGACCCTGCTACCTGCCTCCTCCTGTGTATGACCTTCTGCCTGCCCCTGGACCCAGCTACCTGCTTCCCCCTGTGTATGACATTCTTCCTGCCCCTGGACCCAGCTACCTGCCTCCTCCTGCGTATGACCTTCTGCCTGCCCCTGGACCCTGCTACCTGCCTCCTCCTGTGTATGACCTTCTGCCTGCCCCTGGACCCTGCTACCTGCCTCGTCCTGTGTATGACCTTCTGTCTGCCCTTGGACCCTGCTACCTGCCTCTCCTGTGTATGACCTTCTGCCTGCCCCTGGACCCTGCTACCTGCCTGCTCATGTGTATGAACTTCTGCCTGCCCCTGGACCCTGCTACCTGCCTCCTCCTAGGCATTACCTTCTGCCTGCCCCTGGACCCTGCTACCTGCCTCCTCCTGTGTATGACCTTCTGCCTGCCCCTGGACCCAGCTACCTGCCTCCTCCTGTGTATGACATTCTGCCTGCCCTTGGACCCTTCCTCCCCCTGTGTATGACATTCTTCCTGCCCCTGGACCCTGCTACCTGCCTGCTCCTGTGTATGAACTTCTGCCTGCCCCTGGACCCTGCTACCTGCCTCCTCCTAGGCATTACCTTCTGCCTGCCCCTGGACCCTGCTACCTGCCTCCTCCTGTGTATGACATTCTGCCTGCCCTTGGACCCTGCTACCTGCCTCTCCTGTGTATGACATTCTGCCTGCCCCTGGACCCAGCTACCTGCCTCCTCCTGTGTATGACCTTCTGCCTGCCCCTGGACCCAGCTACCTGCCTCCTCCTGTGTATGACCTTCTGCCTGCCCCTGAACCCTGCTACCTGCCTCCTCCTGTGTATGACCTTCTGCCTGCCCCTGGACCCTGCTACCTGCCTCCTCCTGTGTATGACCTTCTTCCTGCCCCTGGACCCCGCTACCTGCCTCCTCCTTTGTATGACCTTCTGCCTGCCCCTGGACCCAGCTACATGCCTCCCCCTGTGTATGACCTTCTGCCTGCCCCTGGACCCAGCTACCTGCCTCCTCCTGTGTATGACCTTCTGCCTGCCCCTGGACCCAGCTACCTGCTTCCCCCTGTGTATGACATTCTTCCTGCCCCTGGAACCAGCTACCTGCCTCCTCCTGTGTATGACCTTCTGCCTGCCCCTTGACCCTGCTACCTGCCTCCTCCTGTGTATGACCTTCTGCCTGCCCCTGGACCCTGCTACCTGCCTCCTCCTGTGTATGACTTTCTGCCTGCCCCTGGACCCTTCCTCCTCCTGTGCATGACCTTCTGCCTGCCCCTGGACCCTGCTACCTGCCTCCTCCTGTGTATGACCTTCTGCCTGCCCCTGGACCCTGCTACCTGCCTCCTCCTGTGTATGACCTCCTGCCTGCTCTTGGACCCTGCTACCTGCCTCCTCCTGTGTATGACATTCTGCCTGCCCCTGGACCCTGCTACCTGCCTCCTCCTGTGAATGACCTTCTTCCTGCCCCTGGACCCTACCTCCTCCTTTGTATGACCTTCTGCCTGTCCCTGGACCCAGCTACCTGCCTCCTCCTGTGTATGACCTTCTCCCTGCCCCTGGCCCCTGGGAGACAGTCAGGATAGAAGACTAGAAACATCCCAGGCCAGTTTGGGGAGACAGTCAGGATAGAAAACTAGAAACATCCCAGGCCAGTTTGGGGAGACAGTCAGGATAGAAGACTAGAAACATCCCAGGCCAGTTTGGGGAGACAATCAGGATAGAAGACTAGAAACATCCCAGGCCAGTTTGGGGAGACAGTCATTAGAAACAGGCCATGTATTCCATGGGTCTCAAAAGCTTCACCCTGGGCTAAGCCTACCCTATTGGGTTGATGCACGTGTGTGTGTGTGTGTGTGTGTGTGTGTGTGTGTGTGTGTGTGTGTGTGTGTGTGTGTGTGTGTGTTTGTTTTCCATATTCATGACACATTGTCCATCACTCACGCTCACCTTCTGCCTTATGTAGTCCCACATGTGAAACACACATGGTTATAATGTAGTCCCACATGTGAAACACACGTGGTTATAATGTAGTCCCACATGTGAAACACACGTGGTTATAATGTAGTCCCACATGTGAAACACACGTGGTTATAATGTGGTCCCACGTGAAACACACGTGGTTATAAGGCAGTGAGACTGGGTCAGGCAGGGCAGGCAGAGTTCAATAATCCAGTGTGGTGTGACAAGGTACAGAACGGTATGCAAGCAGGCTCAGGGCAGGCAGAACTGTCAAAACTAGAAAACAGGAACGAGAAACAAACAGGAGCATGGTGGAAAACGCTGGAAGGCTCTAACAAACAAAACAAACTGGCAACAGACAAACTGTCACACTGGTATGAAGGATCAGAAGACAAGCGCAGGAATGCGTAATAGGGGTTTTTATTTCCCAAATTACAGCGTGCCGTGTACAGGCAGGGGACGAAGACCAAACAAACACGTAACAAAACACAGGGTAGGAACCCAAACAAACACGTAACAAAACACAGGGTAGAAACCCAAACAAACACGTAACAAAACACAGGGTAGAAACCCAAACAAACACGTAACAAAACACAGGGTAGGAACCCAAACAAACACGTAACAAAACACAGGGTAGAAAACCAAACAAACACGTAACAAAACACAGGGTAGAAACCCAAACAAACACGTATACAAAACACAGGGTAGGAACCCAAACAAACACGTATACAAAACACAGGGTAGAAAACCAAACAAACACGTAACAAAACACAGGGTAGAAACCCAAACAAACACGTATACAAAACACAGGGTAGGAACCCAAACAAACACGTAACAAAACACAGGGTAGAAACCCAAACAAACACGTAACAAAACACAGGGTAGAAACCCAAACAAACACGTATACAAAACACAGGGTAGAAACCTAAACAAACACGTAAAAAAACACAGGGTAGAAACCCAAACAAACACATAACAAAACACAGGGTAGAAACCCAAACAAACACGTAACAAAACACAGGGTAGAAACCCAAACAAACACGTAACAAAACACAGGGTAGAAACCCAAACAAACACGTAACAAAACACAGGGTAGAAACCCAAACAAACACATAACAAGGTCATCTATAAGTCTTTCCTAGGTAAAAATCCGCCTTATCTCAGATCACTGGTCACCATAGCAACACCCAGCCATAGCACGCGCTCCAGCAGGTATATTTCACTGATCATCCCCAAAGCCAACTCCTACTTTGGCCGCCTTTCCTTCCGGTTCCCTGCTGCCAATGATTGGAACGAATTGCAAAAGTCACTGAAGTTGGAGATTTATATCTCCCTCACTAACCTTAAGTATCAGGTGTCAGAGCAGCTTACCGATCGCTGCAGCTGTACACAGCCCATCTGTAAATAGCCCATCCAACCAACTACATACCTCATCCACATATTTGTTTTTGTTTTTCTGCTCTATTGCACACCAGTATTTCTACTTGTACATCCTCACCTGCACATAAATCACTCCAGTGTAAATTGCTCAGTTTGAATTACTTTGCCACTATTGGCCTATTTATTGCCTTACCTCCTTACTTCATTTGCACACACTGTAAACAGATTTTTCTATTGTGTTATTGACTGTACGTTTGTTTGTTCCATGTGTAACTCTGTGTTGTTGTTTGTGTCACACTGCTTTGCTTTATCTTGATCAGGTCGCAGTTGTAAATGAGAACTTGTTCTCAACTGGCCTACCTAGTTAAATAAAGGTGAAATAAAAATATATGTTTTTTTTTTTAAAAGGACACACTTACACAATTATTAAACAATGGGAATAGGGACCAGGTGTGTAAAATGACAGTTCCGGAGGGATCCGTGACACAAACAGAGAACACAGGTATAAATGCACTGTGGAAAATGGGGAAGATTGGCGACACCTGGAGGGGATGGAGACGGGCACAAAGACAGCTGAAACAGATCAGGGTGTGACATTCATTTGATCTGTATTTCAATGGGAACTGCCCCCTTAGAGGGGATGATGTTACTGGCTATATCTATTAGTACACTATTGTAAATAAGGAAGAGAGTGTTCTTTCAGATGCAGACATTCGTAATTCAGACTTTAATGGAGCGATGTGTTTGGATTATGGGGTAAAAGGAAATTAAGAAATATCAGCTGCATCGTCCCACTTTTCCCTTCAATTATGAATCCTATTTTCTTATGAATTAGTCATGTTTTCAACTCTCAAATATTTATTTATCTATTTTCAAGGCCTTCAAATATTTATGGTCGGGTCACCAACAAGAGTCTGTACAGTGATGCAGTGATACCCATCTGATGTTAGAAGGATGTTATTAGCATTAGAAGACGTTTAAGTTGGAGACCAGGATACAATCAGAGACGTATTGTAGCAAGAGATCGACCAACAATTTCTCCACCGTCCACAGAGATCGCATTCCTGTTAAATGCCAGATGTTGGCTCTAGCTGAAATTACCTTCTATATGTCAAGCATTGTGCGCTTGTCAAAAACATGTGTTTAATTGAATCCCGGCAGAAATTTAATTCTGCACATCTTTTCATGAGTTACACAGATTCCATTTTAGTGGAGGTGATTTTTAGAGATGTCTATCAGTTTAAATGATCAGGCTATTTAACCTTTCTAGGGCAGGGGTTCCACTGAAAAGGCAGCGCGCGATATACAATTATTTTTTTTTTGAGATATGTAACTTTCACACATTAACAAGTTCAATACAGCAAATGAAAGATAAACATCTTGTTAATCTACCCATCGTGTACGATTTAAAAAATGCTCTACAGCCAAAGCACAACATATGATTATGTTAGGTCACCGCCAAGTCGAAAAAACACCGCCATTTTTCCAGCCACAGATAGGAGTCATAAAAAGCAGAAATATAGATAAAATTAATCACTAACCTTTGATGATTTTCATCAGATTACACTCATAGGACATCATGTTACACTATACATGTATGTTTTGTTCGATAATGTGCATATGTATATCCAAAAATCTCAGTTTACATTGGCGCCTTACGTGCAGTAATGTTTTGATTCCAAAACATTGATAAAAGATACAAGCGTTATTCACATAATTAAAGATAGACTTCTCCATAATGCAACCGCTGTGTCAGATTTCAAAAAAACTTTACGGAAAAAGCATAATCTGAGAACGGCGCTCAGAACCCAAAACAGCCAGAGGAATTTCCGCCATTTTGGAATCAACAAAGTTAGAAACAACACCATAAATATTAACTTACCTTTGATGATCTTCATCAGAAGGCACTCCCAGGAATCCAAGTTCGACAATAAATGACTGATTTGTTCCATAAAGTTCCATCATTTACAGATAAACTGGATGCAGTTTATCACAGTGCCATCCGTTTTGTTACTAAAGCACCTAATACCACCCACCACTGCGACCTGTATGCTCTAGTCGGCTGGCCCTCGCTACATATTCGTCGCCAGACCCACTGGCTCCAGGTCATCTACAAGTCCATGCTAGGTAAAGCTCCGCCTTATCTCAGTTCACTGGTCACGATGGCAACACCCACCCATAGCACGCGCTCCAGCAGGTGTATCTCACTGATCCTCCCTAAAGCCAACATCTCATTTGGCCGCCTTTCGTTCCAGTTCTCTGCTGCCTGTGACTGGAACGAATTGCAAAAATCGCTGAAGTTGGAGACTTTTATCTTCCTCACCAACTTCAAACATCTGCTATCTGAGCAGCTAACCGATCGCTGCAGCTGTACATAGTCTATCGGTGAATAGCCCACCCAATGTTACCTACCTCATCCCCATACTGTTTATATTTATTTAGTTTTCTGCTCTTTTGCTCACCAATATCTCTTACCTGTACATGACCATCTGATCATTTATCACTCCAGTGTTAAACTGCAAAATTTTAATTTTTTCACCTACCTCCTCATGCCTTTTGCACACAATGACTCTCTTTTTTTCTGTTATTGACTTGTTCATTGTTTACTCCATGTGTAACTCTGTGTTGTCTGTTCACACTGCTATGCTTTATCTTGGCCAGGTCGCAGTTGCAAATGAGAACTTGTTCTCAACTAGCCTACCTGGTTAAATAAAGGTGTTCTCAACTAGCCTACCTGGTTAAATAAAGGTGTTCTCAACTAGCCTACCTGGTTAAATAAAGGTGAAATAAAATAAATACAAATAAAAGGCCAAGCTTTGAAAAACTACAAACCTCAGATGTCCCACTTCCTGGTTGGATTTTCCTCAGGTTTTCACCTGCCATAGGAGTTCTGTTATACTCACAGACATCATTCAAACAGTTTTAGAAACGTCAGAATGTTTCTATCCAATACTACTAATAATATGCATATATTAGCATCTGGGACAGAGTAGGAGGCAGTTCACTCTGGGCACGCTATTCATCCAAAAGTGAAAATGTTGCCCTCTATCCCAAAAAGGGATGACCTTGTGAGGATGAAAGAGAGATTATTATTTTGGGCATGGGTTTTGGCATCTGAACAGAGCTGTCCTAGACTACAAGAGAGTTTGCCAAACAAATACTGTATCTTCCATGAAGATAATCAGTGAACACTGAAAAAAACTGTGAATTTCCTTTGAAGTACAGCGGTCCAAACACCAAACTGTTACTGTTTCTTCTAAACAGAAAAATACTGAGTTTTAGCATTATTAGCAGATAGAAGTAGCACTCTGTCACACTGAAAATGTATCTAGAAAAATCTTTAAACTTCGCAGAATCATTTCTGCAGAGGAAAATAGAATCAAACTGAAATGTATTAAACTGCATCTTTCTTCATGTCCAGTGATAAGGTAGTGTATTACCCTGTATCTCTTCATATCCAATGATAAGGTAGTGTATTAACCCGTATCTCTTCATATCCAGTGATAAGGTAGTGTATTACCCTGTATCTCTTCATATCCCGTGATAAGGTAGTGTATTACCCTGTATCTCTTCATATCCAATGATAAGGTAGTGTATTACCCTGTATCTCTTCCTATCCAGTGATAAGGTAGTGTATTACCCTGTATCTCTTCATATCCAGTGATAAGGTAGTGTATTACCCTGTATCTCTCTTCATATCCAGTGATAAGGTAGTGTATTACCCTGTATCTCTTCATATCCAATAATAAGGTAGTGTATTACCCTGTATCTCTTCATATCCAATGATAAGGTAGTGTATTACCCTGTATGTCTTCATATCCAATGATAAGGTAGTGTATTACCCTGTATCTCTCTTCATATCCAGTGATAAGGTAGTGTATTACCCTGTATCTCTTCCTATTCAGTGATAAGGTAGTGTATTACCCTGTGTCTCTTCATATCCAGTGACAAGGTAGTGTATTACCCTGTATATCTTCATATCCAGTGACAAGGTAGTGTATTACCCTGTATCTCTTCATATCCAATGATAAGGTAGTGTATTACCCTGTATCTCTTCATATCCAGTGATAAGGTAGTGTATTACCCTGTATCTCTTCATATCCAGTGATAAGGTAGTGTATTACCCTGTATCTCTTCATATCCAATGATAAGGTAGTGTATTACCCTGTATCTCTTCATATCCAATGATAAGGTAGTGTATTACCCTGTATCTCTCTTCATATCCAGTGATAAGGTAGTGTATTACCCTGTATCTCTTCCTATCCAGTGATAAGGTAGTGTATTACCCTGTGTCTCTTCATATCCAGTGACAAGGTAGTGTATTACCCTGTATCTCTTCATATCCAGTGACAAGGTAGTGTATTACCCTGTATCTCTTCATATCCAATGATAAGGTAGTGTATTACCCTGTATCTCTTCATATCCAGTGATAAGGTAGTGTATTACCCTGTGTCTCTTCATATCCAGTGATAAGGTAGTGTATTACCCTGTATCTCTTCATATCCAGTGATAAGGTAGTGTATTACCCTGTATCTCTTCATATCCAGTGATAAGGTAGTGTATTACTCTGTATCTCTTCATATCCAGTGACAATGTAGTGTATTACCCTGTATATCTTCATATCCAGTGATAAGGTAGTGTATTACCCTGTATCTCTTCATATCCAGTGATAAGGTAGTGTATTACCCTGTATCTCTTCATATCCAGCGATAAGGTAGTGTATTACCCTGTATCTCTTCATATCCAGTGATAAGGTAGTGTATTACCCGGTATCTCTTCATATCCAGTGATAAGGTAGTGTATTACCCTGTGTCTCTTCATATCCAGTGATAAGGTAGTGTATTACCCTGTATCTCTTCATATCCAGTGATAAGGTAGTGTATTACCCTGTATCTCTTCATATCCAGTGATAAGGTAGTGTATTACCCTGTATCTCTTCATATCCAGTGATAAGGTAGTGTATTACCCTGTATCTCTTCATATCCAGTGATAAGGTAGTGTATTACCCTGTGTCTCTTCATATCCAGTGATAAGGTAGTGTATTACCCTGTATCTCTTCATATCCAGTGATAAGGTAGTGTATTACCCTGTATCTCTTCATATCCAGTGATAAGGTAGTGTATTACCCCGTGTCTCTTCATATCCAGTGATAAGGTAGTGTATTACCCTGTATCTCTTCATATCCAGTGATAAGGTAGTGTATTACCCTGTATCTCTTCATATCCAGTGATAAGGTAGTGTATTACCCTGTATCTCTTCATATCCAGTGATAAGGTAGTGTATTACCCTGTATCTCTTCATATCCAGTGATAAGGTAGTGTATTACCCTGTATCTCTTCATATCCAGTGATAAGGTAGTGTATTACCCTGTATCTCTTCATATCCAGTGACAAGGTAGTGTATTACCCTGTATCTCTTCATATCCAGTGATAAGGTAGTGTATTACCCTGTGTCTCTTCATATCCAGTGACAAGGTAGTGTATTACCCTGTATCTCTTCATATCCAGTGATAAGGTAGTGTATTACCCTGTATCTCTTCATATCCAGTGATAAGGCAGTGTATTACCCTGTATCTCTTCATATCCAGTGACAAGGTAGTGTATTACCCTGTATCTCTTCATATCCAGTGATAAGGTAGTGTATTACCCTCTATCTCTTCATATCCAGTGATAAGGTAGTGTATTACCCTGTATCTCTTCATATCCAGTGACAAGGTAGTGTATTACCCTGTATCTCTTCATATCCAGTGATAAGGTAGTGTATTACCCTGTATCTCTTCATATCCAGTGATAAGGTAGTGTATTACCCTGTATCTCTTCATATCCAATGATAAGGTAGTGTATTACCCTGTATCTCTTCATATCCAGTGAGAAGGTAGTGTATTACCCTGTATCTCTTCATATCCAGTGATAAGGTAGTGTATTACCCTGTATCTCTTCATATCCAGTGATAAGGTAGTGTATTACCCTACATCTCTTCATGTCCAGTGATAAGGTAGTGTATTACCCTGTATCTCTTCATATCCAGTGATAAGGTAGTGTATTACCCTGTATCTCTTCATATCCAGTGATAAGGTAGTGTATTACCCTGTATCTCTTCATATCCAGTGACAAGGTAGTGTATTACCCTGTATCTCTTCATATCCAATGATAAGGTAGTGTATTAACCTGCATCTCTTCATATCCAGTGCAAAGGTAGTGTATTACCCTGTATCTCTTCATATCCAATGATAAGGTAGTGTATTACCCTGCATCTCTTCATATCCAGTGATAAAGTAGTGCTGTACTGTCTGAGGTGCAGTGGCAGACTTTTGGAGCTTAATACGGTAATATCTCATGTTTTATGAAACCAAAGGGTTCCAGGCTACTAGAACACACAAACACATACTCGCTCATCTGTTCCCATGGTTACCCAGGCTCTGAGCAGTAGCAGTGATTGTGTGTTTGTGTGCAGCCTTATGTATGAAACCAGCCCCCTCACCAAACTGCAAGGCTTTCTGTTTGTGTCATAACCATCCTTCATGATTCAAGCGCACACACACACACTAGGATAGCCTGGAGAGCTCACCCTGCCACAGACATTAAGCTGAGAGGAATCTGTGGGGAAGCTCTGTTTTAAAGTGTGTGTGTGTTCCGGGGTCTGTCTCTCTCCGTCTCTCTCTCTATCTCTCTCTCTCTCCTTCTCTCTCAAATGGTTTTCCAAAAAAGGTCCAGTTGCCAGGAATACAAATTCCATCTAGACACCGTTGCCCTAAAAAACTATACGTACCTTGACCTAAACATCAGCGCCACAGGTAACTTCTACACAGCTGTGAACGATCTGAGAGACAAGGCAAGAAGGGCATTCATTCTATGTTATCAAAAGGAACATAAAATTCAACACACCAATTAGGATCTGGCTAAAAATACTTGAATCAGTCATAGAACCCACTGCCCTGTAAGGTCTGGGGTCTGCTCACCAACCAAGATTTCACAAAATGGGACAAACACAAAACTGAGTCTCTGCATGCAGAATTCTGTAAAAAATATCCTCTGTGTACAACATAAAACACCAAATAATGCATGCAGAGCAGAATTAGGCCGATACCCACTAATTATCAAAATCCAGAGAAGAGTCGTTAAATTCTATGACCACCTAAAAGGAAGTGATTCCCAAACCTTCCACAACAAAGTCATCACCTTCAGAGAGATGAACCTGGAGAAGAGTCCCTAAGCAAGCTGGTCCTGGGGCTCTGTTCACAAACATAAACACAAACAGACCCCACAGAGCCCCAGGACAGCAGCACAATTAGACCCAACCAACTCATGAGTAAACAAAAAGATAATTACTTGAGACATTGGAAAGAATTAACAAAAAAAAAAGAGCAAACTAGAATGCTTTTTGGCCCTAAACAGAGAGTACACAGCGGCAGAATACCTGACCACTGTGACTGACCCAAACTTAAGGAAAGCTTTGCTATGTTCAGACTCAGTGAGCATAGCCTTGCTATTGAGAAAAGTCGCCGTAGGCAGACATGGCTCTGAAGAGAAGACAGGCTATTTGCACACTTCCCACAAAATGAGGTGAAACTGAGCTGCACTTCCTAACCTTCTGCCAAATGTTTGACCATATTAGAGACACATATTTCCCTCAAATTACACAGACCCATAAAGAATTTGAAAACAAATCAGATGTTGATAAACTCCCATATCTACTGGGTTAAATACCACAATGTGCCATCACAGCAGCAAGATGTGTGACCTGTTGCCTCAAGAAAAGGGCAACCAGTGAAGATCAAACACCCTTGTAAATACAATATTTATATATTTATGTTGATTTATCTTCCCTTCTTTACTTTAACTATTTCCACATCATTACAACACAGTTTATAGACATAATATGACATTTGCAATGTCTTTATTCTTTTGGAACTCTGTTGCTGTTCCCTTTTTATTGTTTGTTTTATTTTTGTTTATCCATTTCACTAGCTTTGGCAAAGTAAACGTAAGTGTCCCATGCCAATAAAACCCCTTGAGTGTAATTTAATTGAAAGAGAGAGAGACACAAACACATAGTCACTTCATCATCCACAATAAAATCATATTATCCTGATAATTACAGTCTGCTGTTATTATATGGAAAATGCAGATGGTAGGGTCCTCCATCGATGAACGGTCTACGCTGGTCTTGCCTGTAACAGTCAAGGCAGTAAAGCCTGTGTGTGAAAGGTGCATCTGATGTAAATGCTGTGTAAGTTAGAATCAATACAGGTGTATAGGCATGCACGTCTCTTTCAGCACTTGCTGGGAAACACGGA